>NC_046665.1:108299989-108312320 GCF_010883055.1 Belonocnema kinseyi | reverse complement strand
TTTTGTCTTAAGAAAAAAAGATGCGCAATCAAATTTTACATCCATATATATCTTTTGAAAATTAAAATTCGAAAATTTTTTCTAAAGCCTCCAGGGGACTTGGTTTTCGCACGAAAAAATTTTATGTGCCCTTATTGCATCCGGACCCACAATTAATCTATACTAGAAATTTAACTTTTCAATGCAAAAAGATTAATTCTGTACATAACAGTAGCGTTTTCACCATAATCGTTACTTTCAAATGAAATTCTTAAATGTTAAATAATCAAAAAATTTAATTTTCCAACTTAAAAAATATATATAATATAAATTTTAAACAACGCATGGAAAAGTTAGATTTTTCGATGAAACAAATGTTAACAATAGAAACGAATAATTTACAAAGTTATTGAATTTTCCATTAAAAAGATGAATTCTCAAAAAAAGAATTTACAAAAATGGTAAATTTTCTACCACATAGTTGACTTTCCAACCAAATTGTTAAATTTCAAAGACAGAAAAATGAGTCTTGTATATAATGGAATAGAATTTTTACCCCGAAAATTAGGAATTTTGATTTTTCCCAAGTAGTTCAATTTTCAGTTCAAAACATTATGTTTTACCCTAAAAAAGAAAGTTTTAATAAAGAAGTTTAATTTTATACCAAAGATACATAAATTTTGAACCACATAGTTGAATTTTTAAACTAAAAAAATTAATTTTTGAGAAAAAATGAAAGATTCAAATTTTCATCTTAAAAAATCGATTTTAAATAAAGAAAGAAGAATCTTGTACAAAACAGTAGAATTTTCAAGACAAATGGACAATTTTTTAATAGAGAAGATTAGTTTTCGACCAAAAAAGACGAATTTTCGACAAACTACATCAATTTTAAATAAAACGGTTGAATTCCTGATTTAAAAGACGATCTTTTAATTAAGAATAAAAAGATTACTTTCATTTGAAAAAATTAATTCTTTATGGTCCAAAATTATTTTTCATAAAAAGACAACAAATGTTTTGTCAACAAATTTAATTTTCTATCTTATATTTGACTTTTCAACCAAACTGCTACATTTCAAAGACAAAAAGATGAATTATTTATATGAAACAGTAGATTTTTTAACCCAAAAATATAAAAGCTTAACAAAAAAGTGCATTTTTAAACAAATAGTTCAATTTCATGTTACAAAAATAATTCTTTCTCTAAAAACGGAAAATTCTAAGAAGTTAAATTTTCAACTGAAAACATAATCTGCATTTGAAGCTTCAAAGAGAAAAATAAATTTATAAATAGTTCTACTTTATACCAACGAGTATAACAAATAATTAATGGATAAAAATTAAAATAAATTTTATTTTCATGAAAAACTTTATTGAAATTAAATCAATTTTATTTATGAAATATTTTGAAACAGTTTTTCAACGATTTATATAGATGCTAAAGGGAAATCATGAATTTAAACGTCACACGATAAACTTGCCAAAGTGAAATAGAAGACATGAATTTTAATAAAAAGTTGAGAATAATTTCGTAAAATTTTTTTATACTCTATTGAATTTAATTAATATAATATAATGTTTTAGAAAACAAAATTATTTTTTAGGCGAAAAAATATAAATTATAACATTATAAAATGTTCAAGATGTAAATAGAATTAGTGTTTTGACATTTTTATTTCAAAGACATTATTTTAAAGATATAATGATAAAAGTTTAAAGAAAGCAATTCAAGCAATCATTTTTCATATTCTTCACTGATTATTAAATAACATCTTTTAAAATAAAAATTTATTTTAATTCAAAAAGTAAGTTTAGACTCTATACAATTTAAGTCTTTCTTCAGGAAATTTTGTTACATTTCTTGGAAAATAAAATTTAAAAATCATTCTTTACTTTTTATTCGAATTTAAATCTAAGATATATTCTACTTTGTTAGGATTATTGCACGACCTTATGATTAACATTTTCTCTTTATGATTCATAGAAAATGATTGATGAACTATTTTTAAATCTTAAGTGATTAACATTATTTTTATTTCAATGCATTATTTTTCTAATTTTTTTTTTTTAATCTGGGCTTCGAACCGTTAGATAATCCGTGAAAATTTTTTATGCATTTGTAACTGAAAATTTATATATAAAAATTCATTAAACCTATTTTTTTGTGGAATCATAGTATTTTTTATTTATTTTCAATAAAAATGTTTAGGTTTTTATCAAAACGCCTTACAGAATTCGTGAATGGTCACTGAGTGAATTCAAATGAAATTTTAAATTTGACCAAAACCGTTTACAAAATATCACAGAAAATGTACCATGCATCAATTATTAAATTTGAAATTGTCCAAAATTGTCTTCGCTCTAGGTCAAGGTTTAAGTATAATTTAGTATTTGGGTACATCATTCTAGAGTTAAAATAAAGGGACATCTATTTTAAAAATTGAACAATTTTTTTATAATCATTTTCAATCACAAAACAATTTTCAAATATTTTTTTAATTTGTTCATTTTCGGGAAAAATAAAATGCAAAATAGCAGTTTTCGAACAATTTAATGCGATGGGCGGTGATTTTGGGAATTTCTTCAATATGAATTATTTTTAAAAAGAAGTAAAGAGTTTCCAAATACATTTCAAAAAATTTTAAATCCTTTGAAATTTTTTTCACTTCTTGAAAATCGTAAAAAGTTATCATTTTCTGAAAATAATGAAACGATTAAAGAATGTGGAAAGCAATATATTTTAAAAATTAATGACGACAAGAAACATTATACAGATACTAAATTTATAATTGCTTCAACTTTTCTAAAAGAATAATAATATTTTTAAATAATATAATACCTAATATGCAATATAAAAATCAAATGACAAAAGCCTCGAAACTATTGAAAATATATAGGGTGAATAGCTTTTTGACACCACAAATTTTAAGGTTTTATGAGATCAGACTTACAAACAATGAATTTTTTGACAAAAATTCGAAGAAACTTTTTTGATGGTCATAAATCAAAAATAATATTTTTGCGCAAAAAGTAGGTTTAATGGACTTTCATAAATAAATTGTTGTTTACAAATGCATAATGAATTTTGAAGAATCATCTAATAGGTGCCCAGTGGGCACAAAGTTTAGTGGCGTCTTTACGACATCGTTACGACATCTTTACGACAACTTTACGACATCGTATGTCCATGTCATTAAGGTGTCTTTACGATATCGTAAATAAGTCGTATGATCTGACAATGTCTTTACGATATCGCAAAGACACGGAAACGACATGGACATAGGATCTCGTGAAGTTGTCGTAAAGATGTCGTAACGATGTCGTAAAGGCGTCGTAAGAATGAATTCGATAAAGGGATTATCATGAATAGTTTATTGCTTTAGCATACACAGAATATTTTCGCCTTAAAGTAATATTTTTCCACTGATATTATTCTAATCATGTAAAACGAAATAATATATAACTATAACATATAAATGCATCCATTGAAATATATACGAACTGGTGTTTAGTAATTTAAAAAAAATATCCAGAACAAAACTTATTTTACCAAAAAATAAGAATTTTCAATAAATTACCTAAATTTTCGACTAAAATAGGTAACTTTCAAACTTGAAATCGAATAGTTAAAGTTTTGGTCAAAAGAATTAATATTTTCAACCAAAACAAAAAGAGTAAACACATTAGATTTAGATAAGTTTTCAGACAAAAACTAAACTTTAAATTAAAATGGTGAATCTTCAATAAAAATTACTTTTAACCAACTAGGTGAGTTTTCAACCGAGAATAATATTTTTTTATGATTTTTCAAAGAAAAAGTTCAATTTCAAACTTAAAAATATAAGTTATAAATATTGTGGCAAGTTGTTTGAAATTCTAACGAAAAATATCAACTTTTTACCAAAAAAGATAAATCTCTAACAAAATGTATGAATTTTTTACCAGAATGATAAATTGTCTACCCCAAAAAACAATATTTTTGATGAAAATGATAAATCTTTACCCCATAAACCGAATTTTTAACCAGATAGTTGAATTTCTAAACATAAAGATGAATTTCAAAAGAAGAAGATTTTTTTCTATCTAAAAGACAAATTTTCTACAAAATCAATAAGTTTGTAGTAACAGAAAGAAATTTGTAACGAAAATGATTGATCTTTCACTGAAAAAAATGAACTTTTAAAAACGAATCTTCATTTTCTAGAAAAAAAAATAACTTTTGACAAAATACATTCATTTTGAATCAAATGGTTAACTTTGTATCTGAAAAATCTGCCCGCCACTGGGCACATTCTATTCGCACGCTGCGCGCGCGGCTCGCAACTTTGAGCGCGCCGAAAGCGCGCGACTGTTGATTTTCGCGCATCGCGCTCGGTCTTTATATTTTCGCACATTCTTGCGCAAACCTTTTAAAATTTAGACTCAAAACATCCACCATCGTAATTTTTTGATTGTAAACTCTCGAGCGCACCTACGGCACGTGACTGATGGCTCTCGCACTCCGCGCTCGATCTTTGCATTTCTCCCGCATTCGTGCACAGATCTTTTAAAATCAAAGGTCAACGAACCGACAACTGTAATTTTGTGATTTTGAACTCTCTTTTGTTAAAGCTCTTTCGGCTTTAACGAACAAATTTCAATCAATTTTAAAACATCATTTCAATAAATGTACTATATATTATTACAACTCATAATATGCATAAAAATTGAATCATGCTAATTTTTGTTTCCTTGTTTTTATAATGTTTTTCATTTTTAATCTGGTTTTTCACGATTAAATAAAAACTGCTTCGCATCCGCATAGGGTCTAATACAGAAACCTATATAGGGTCCTATATAGGATCCTCTGTCCTCTTTCGTCTTTTCTGTGCTTTTATCAAAAATTTAATTTTTTTATTTTTTAACTTATTTGTTACAATTAAAAGAAAATCTACTCGTTCTATCGAAAAATGATTAATAATAAATTTATAGATCTTTTTAGGCAAACAATTTTTGTGTTTTAATTTTATTTCATACATTGTGTCGTTTTTGCAAAAAGATTTAATATTTATATTTTTAATGTTATTTTTTACGACTTAAGCAAAAACTACGTGTCTCATATAAAATTATAGCTTTTTTTGGTTGAACAAGTTTCGTCTCATTTTTTTTTTTTTCGTAGCTTGAGTCGAAAAGTTATTCATTATAAATTTCTAGTTCTTTCCAGGGCGCGCAATTTGAGCTTTTTAATTTTTTTCGTATCTTGCATAGTTTGAAAAAAAAATTGAATTTTTGGTACGGTCAAATTTGGAATGTTCAACTTTTCGACCAAATCGAAAAAGTTTTTATCATAACCTTGTAGCGCTTTTAAAAAGCAACGTTTTTCTTTATTTACTTTTTTGCATTTCATACGTTTTTTGGCTTAAAATCTTCATTTTAGTTGTATTTTTTTATTTTGAAAATGCGCTAACTCATATAATTTTCTTTTAATAGAAAAAAGTTATCAGGATAAATTGTTTAAAATTCTTAGTACTATGAACAACCATACATATAATTTTTTAATCTTGAAAAAATGTGGTTTCAAACATTTTTGGTACGATCAAATTTGAAATTTTCAACTATTCGACCAAATTAAAAAAGTTGTTATAAAAATCTTGTAGGTATTTCAAAAAGCATCGTTTTTCACTCGGCCCGTAGCAACGCGTTATCCCCTCTCTTGCCTACTAGGAAGCCTGAGTTTACGCGCTAAGGTCATTGTGTAACCCGGAAGCTCAATTATTGGAAAACATTGTGGAGCCAACCTCGAAGATTCATGCAATACAAATATTTAGGAGGAATAATTTTCCATTTCCCAATTCCTCTTAAAAATGTGTGACATCGCTAACAACAAATAGAATAATGATTATTACATGGGTGGGGATATTCGTAGAGCCAACTGTATCTAGTTACGCAAAATTATTGTCGAAAGAATATACACTCTAATGAAACATCAGTATATTCAGTTCCTCGAAAAATTCCCGATGAAGCAGTTTCCTCTTTATTTAGAAAAAAAATTCGCTCCTACTATGTTCTTAACTTTGGCTCTTGTCCTAACTTTTTTTGGTAAGTGTAACAATATTATGTCTTATAATATAATATCTATTTCAGTAAAACTCTTCTATAGCGCCGATTTTGGGACTGACGATGGGTTGTAACTAACTCATTTTAGCCCTCTCCGCTTTTGTTTGTTTACCCTTGAGTGCTCGTCTGAGTGACAACCGCAGACTCCGTGCACCCCGCGCAGCTCCTGTTACACCACCCTGCGGCGCGGCGTCAATTTTCGGAAGGGCTATAGGAGGGAGGGCTATTGAAGGGTTTCACTATATTTGAAACGTGCTTGTAATTTGTTTGCATTACCAACTTATATTGTTGAAAAAACTCTCGTATTAAAGAAAAAATTTCAATTTTTTTTTTAAGAAAGAAAAAGTAAATCAATGGTATCAACAATTTAAAATTTGAATAAGGCCGAGTCTAAGCTGCTGGGGCACAGTGAGAAAAAATTAAATTTTTGGTTTAAAATAATGTACAGCCCACAAATATCAACCGATTTGTACCAAAAAAAATATGAACAAAAGCTTATAAGACTTCTAAGAGAGCTTCCAAACCTTATTTTTAAATTAGGCATTTAATTTGCTTTATAAATAAACAAATATGAAGAGAAAATGGGAATTTTTTCGATTTGATATTCCTGGTGATCGTCAATAATACTAAATTGTTGAAATCATCTAAGTTTCATAGAGTAACATTAGCTAAAGATATTCCAATATTATGTTACAAATAAAAAAATTTTATAAACGAATTATTTGTTGGCAGAATATTTTTTACGATTTTCCATAATTCTACGTTTTTAAAATTAGGCTGCAAGAAATTTGGATAGAAAAAATATAATGACGATGAAACTTCTTCTTGAGATTATTATTGTTAATAATATAAACAAATGCATTAAGCAGACACTTTTCGAATACAAAATTGTGTTTTTCTCTATGTAATTTTTTAATTGGGAATTTTATGCTAATTAAAAAAAATTAATTACTTTTTTAATAATCTTATACTTTTTTCAAATAGTTTTAATAAACAATAATTTGCGCATTTTCTGGTAAAAAATTCGTATTTCCTTAATGCCAGCCCTATCACTTGGGAACTTCTTGGAAATTTTTGCAACTTTTATAAGTAGTTAAAAATTCTATTATGATAGCCTCATTCAAGTTATGAAAGCAATGAGAAATTAAAACTAAAAGAACTGAGATAGATTTAAAAAACTCTTTTGTCGTTTCTAAATAAGTTTTAAAAAATTATAAAATTTATCACATAATCATGAATATTTTTGAATTTACCATGCAGATCCAAATAAAGGAGTCTGACATCGAAAAAAAATTCTGCCGACATGGGTACCAATAATGCTTCTGTTTCTTAAAATTATTTTAAAAATCATAAAATTGATCCATAAATTATGATTTTTTTCTAAATTATCAGGAAGTTCCCAATTTAAAAAGTTTTTATAAAAAAATTTCTTTCGGCAAATGCATTATCTATGATTTTGTTTATTAAATTTGTTTAAAAAAACAATAAAGTTATCAACTAGTTATGCATGTTGCTGAAATTGTCATAATATTCCCAACTTAAATGACTGGCATTAAAAAAACGAATTTTTCTGCAGAAAAATGCCCGAATAAATTTGTTTAATGAATTTATTTTAAAAAGTTTTGAGAATAATCAACAAATTATGAATTTTTTTACTATTATCAAAAACTTCCTAATGTCAAAAAACGATATCGAAAAAAAAACATATTTTTCTGTCGAAAACTGGTTTATTAATGCATTTGTTTATAATATTAAAAATAATAATCTGAAAAAGACATTCTTTATTATTATATTGGTTTTATCCAAATTTGTTGCAATATAAATAGAAAAATGTCAAATAGAAAAAATGGCCATTTTTCCTGTCATATTGTGCATTTCAAGAATTCTCCAACAAAAAGTTGAATTTTTAACTGAAAAAGATTATTTTTTCAACCAAACAGTTAAATTTACTTCTAAAGAGATGAATTTTCTAAATTCAATTTTAAATCGTCAACGAAAAATGCATTTTTAAGCAAAGTTCAATTTTTGTCAAAAAAATATGAATTGTTCAACAAAGATTTAAATTTACCACCAAGAAGACGAACTTTCAATAAAATTCAAGAGTTTTCAATAAAAAGTTGAAGTTTTAACTAATAAAGATTAATTTTTCAACAAAACGTTAATTTACTTCGAAAAAAGACGACTTTTCAATAAAATTCAAGAATTCTTCATAAAAATATTTAATTTTAATGAAATTTTTTTTTTCAGTTTTGCGAAAGTAATAGAACTTTAAAACCTAGTTGTTATTTTTTAACCAATAAGATAAATTTTTAAACAAAGAGGTTAATTTCCTATAAAATTTAACTTTTTAACTAAAAAAGATGAACTTTTAAGCCAAAAGAATAATTTGCTGCCAGAACCGACGAAAATTTAATAAACTTCAAAATTTCTTAACTAAAAAGTTAAAATTTTAAAGATAAAAAATGAATTTATAAACAAAAAGAATAATTTGCTGCAATAAAACAAGAAAAGAAAAAGAATTTCCAATGAAATACAAGAACTCCCAACCAAGAAGTTAAATCATTAAACAAAAATAATAATTAACTACCAAAAACGATGTATTTTTAATAAAACTCAAGAGATCTCAATTAAAAATTTTAATTTTCTACTAGAAAAGATAATTTAAGAAAAAAAGATTAATTTTCTACAAAAAATTAACTTTTAACCACATTCAAGAATTCTCAACCAAAAATCTAAATTTTCCAATAAAAAGAATAATTTACTACCAAAAGGAAGAATTTTCATTAAAATTAAAGTGTTCTCAACCAAGAAGTGGAAGTTTTAACTAAAAAAGAAAATTTTGAAAAAAACAAAAGGATTAAATTTCTACAAATACATACCAACTTCTAACCAAATTCAAGAATTTTTAACCAAAAAGCTGAATTTTTAACTAGAAAAGATGAATTTTGAAACCAAACGATTAATTTAATACCACAAAAAACGAATTTTCAATCAAATTCAAAACTTCTTGAATTTAAAGTTGAATTTTCATCCAGAAAAGATCAATTTTCTACAACAACAAAACTTTTAACGTCATTCAAGAATTCTCAACCAAAAATCTGAATTTTTAACTAAAAGGATTAATTTGCCTCCAAAAAATACTTCTTTTCAATAAAATTTTAGAGTTCCCAACCAAAAAGTTGAAGTTTGAACTATAGAAGATGAATTTTTAACCATATGTATAATTTACTACCAAAAAAGATGTATTTTTAATAAAATTCATGAGTTCTCAACCGAAAATGTGAATTTTCAACTAAAAAAAATGAATTTTTCAACTAAAATAGTCATTTGCCACCAAAAAGAAGAATTTTCAAAAAAATTCAAGACTTCTGAATCAAAAATTTGAATTTTCGACCAAAAAGGATGAATTTTCAAATATAAAGGGTGATATCTAAACCAAACGATTAATTTACTAACAGTACAAACGATTTTTGAATAAAATTCAAAACTTTTTAGCTTGCAAGTTAAATTTTCAACTAGAAAAGATCATTTTTAAACAAAGAGATCAATTTTCTTCAAAAATAAACTTTTAACCACATAAAAGAATTCTTAACCAAAAAGCTGAATTTTTGAATAAAAAATAATAATTTACTACAAAAAAGGACGAATTTTGAATAAAATTCAAGAGTATCCAACAAAAAAGTTAAATTTTCAACTAAAAAATAATAATTTACTATCACAAATGACAAATTTTCAATAAAATTTAAGAATTTTCAACAAAAAAGTTGTAGTGTTTTTTTTATTCACGGGTCTATTTATTTTATTTTTTCCCCTTGTTGAGGGTGCTGTACGAGTGCCTATACGTTGGTGATTATTTTAAAAAAATATGTTTTCATTGTGATTTGATAGTACTAAAACAAAAAAAAGACGAAAGAAATAAAAAAAGAGAAGGCGGGAATTTGGTTTTTTACCTAATCATTTTTCATTCCTCTTTTTTATTTCTCTCCGAAAAATAAATTTTTGTTTTTTCTTTTTTAGGAAAAAATTGTTATCTTTTTTCAAATTTCAATAGGAACATTTGACGGTGGTAGTCAAAATTTGCTCGTTGAATTCATTGTTTTATTTTCAGGAATTCTGCACAATAATTTGATTTTTATATGTTAAATAGGATTTTAAATTTGATTTTAATCTCATTTTATTTTCTTTACTTATACTTTTAATGTTAGGATATTCAGCAAGGTCTAGCGGAAAATTTATTCTTTTGATAAAAATAGAAAAGAGTAAAGAAAAATGAGAAAGCAACGAACCAATTCCCCTTTTTTCCTTTTTTTATTTGATTAGTTTTTTTTCAAATTATTATTATCAAAAAACATTTACAAACATTTGTAAAAAAAAATCACTAATGCATCGGCACTCATACAGCCCCCTTATCAAGTAAAAAAAGAAGAAAATGAAGAAAAAATACATTTTATACATCATTCTTTCTTTTTGGTAGTAAATAAATCTTTTTAATTAAAAATTCAGTATTTTGGTTCATAATTCTTGAATTTAAAGATCGTTTTTTTCTTCCATGAAATTGATCATTTCCTTTAAAAATTCACCTTTTCTATATGAAAATTAAAATTTTTAGTTGAGAACTTTTGAATTTTATTGAAAAATCGTCTGTTCTGGCAGTAAATTAATATTTTTGTTAAAAAATTCATCTTTTAAGTTAAAAATTAAACTTGTCAAATGAGAATTTTCGAATTTTGTTCACAATTGGTTTTTTTGTGTAGAGAATTAATCATTTTGTTTAAAGATTTACCTTATTGGTTGAAAAATTAAATTTTCTCTCAAGAATAAAACTTTTTTATTGAGACTTCTTGAATTTTATTGAAAATTCGTCTTTTTCAAGTAAATTAACCGTTTGCTTTAAAAATTCATCTTTTTAGTTGAAAAATCAGATTTATGGTTAAGAATTCTTCAATTTGGTTAAAAGATCGTTTTTTTTATAAAATTATTATTTTTTTGTTTTGTTTGAAAATTTATCTTTTTTGGTTGAAACTTCAACTTTTTGGCTTAGAATACTTGAATTTCATTAAAAATTCTTCTCTTTATGGTAAATTAATCTTTTTATTTAAAAATTCACCTTTTCTAGTTGAAAATTCAACTTTTTAGTTGAGAACTTTTGAATAAAAAAGGGCCAATAATAATTTTACGTTTTTTGAAAAGTTTTTCTCGATGTTATTTTTAGAAGTTAGGAACTCAATGATCATTTTAGCAAAATTCATAATTTGTTGATTAATCTTCAGATTTTTTAAAATAAATTTAATAAACAAATGCATTCGGGCATATGTCGGCAGAAAAAATCGTTCTTTTTTTTTAATCCCAATTTTTTCATTTGGGAACTTCGAGACAATTTCAAAAACATGCATAACCAATTGATAAATGTTATGAATTTATTTACACAAATTTAATAAACAAAATCATAGTTAAGGCATTTGCCTAAAGAAAAATTGGTTTTTTTCGATGATAACTTTTAAACTGGGAAACTTCATTATAATATCAGAAAAAATTTATGATTTATTGATCAATTTTATGATTTTTCAAACAATTTTAATAAACAAATACAATATTGGGGAATCTGTCAACAGAAATTTTTTTTCAATGTGCGACTTTTAAATTGGGATCTTTAAAGGAAATTCAGTAACATTCAGGATTAATTAATAAATTCTATGATTTTTTAAATCAAATTTAACAAATAAATGCAGTATCAGGGCACCTGTAAACATTTTTTTTAAATTTCAGTCTTTTTAATTAAGAACTTAATAATAATTTCATGAACACTCATAATTAGTTGAAAAATTCTATCATCTTTTAAACAAATTGAATAAGCGTATGCATTATTAGGTCGTTGAATGCTTGGTTTTATTTTTAGGAATCCTTTACATTAATTTGATTATGGGACGTTAAATACGATTTTATATTTTACCAGCAGTCCCAGCCACGCCTTGCTGTGGCTCGATTATGCTAGGTTAAATTTATGTTGTACTAAATTTGGCGCCATCTATTAGATATTTATCCAACCTAGATAACGTTAAATGTTGAAGTGTCGGTCCACAAGTAACTCAGACCGACATCTGCTAGAAAATCGTGGATTACACAAAAAGACATTTAATTTGCAATAAAAACTTTTTGAGGTTATTAAATGAGATCAAAAGTATTCTATCCCTTAAGTTGGACCAAGTTACACGCAGTATACAAATTTTCATCAAGATCGGTTTAGTAGTTTCAG
>NC_046665.1:108293868-108299889 GCF_010883055.1 Belonocnema kinseyi | reverse complement strand
ACATTTAAATTTCTTTAATTTTAATTTTAGAGTTAGGTTATGCAGCAAGTTCTAGCGGAAGCAATGATCGTCAAAAATATGTTCCCGGACAGCCATATCCTAATATACAAGCTTCCCCTTCTAGTCCTGCCAGACCGAAAGGAAGCCTTTATGCTATAAAAGGGAAATGTTTAAAATTTCCTCAAAAAGGTTATGTTACAAAACTTGGACCAGATGGGCCCTGGGAAGAAATAAAACCACCTTTTCTTCCCGTGAAAGGTCATGGTGAAAACAGAGATTTTATGGTTGCAGTAGATATAAAGCATTATGCTCGGCCAATATTTCTTCGAGAAAATGGTCCACGAATTAAAATACACTCAAAAAATTTGAAAATTGTTAAAGATATGACCAATCAAGAAATGGCTGATAATCCTGTAGATTATATGATACGACCTGCACGCATAATTTCTAATATGCCTGAAAAGTTGATCGAATACAATTATAATCCCGAAGAAACCACATCGAATAATCCTGGGTGTAAAATATTATGAATAACTGCAAACTACAATGAATTCGATGTTTGTATAAATCTAATGTCAGAAGCTTATGTATTTAATAAAATAGTTGCTTGTCATGTGCCTTATTACATTTAATTTTATTTCACGCCGTATTACATTCTCATCAGAGAAGGTATTATATTTGTGTAAAACTTACGTCCCCCTCTCCCATTTTTGTCAAATGTCCACGTTTTGAGACCCTCTGAATGCGAAAAAACAGGTTTTTGGGAATTTTTCAGTCTGTCTGTATGTCTGTCCGTCCGTGAATGGTTTTTTTGTTAGCACGTTAACTTTTGAAAGAATTGACTGATTGGATTTTCCTTGAGTAAACTATTTAAGTATCTTAAAATGAATGTCAAATTCGTTAGCCAGCCCTTTTGGATAAAAATAATTCAAAAAGTGAGCAGATTTTGAATATTTTTGTGACAACCTTTTTTCAAAATTCAAAAATATTCTGTACGGGTATTCATAGTATTCGAAAAGTTAAACAATTTATGCAAATGACTTTTTTCATTAGCAGCAAAATTGTCTAGAGTTATAGAATTTACAAAATTTTAAAAAATACACGAAAATGAAGATTTTAAGCCAGATAAAGATTTTCAAATGCCCTCAAAGATTATCATAATAACTTTTTGAATTTTCTTGAAAAATATAATTTAAAAAAAAATTGCAAAAAAAGTTAATAAGATTTCTAAGAGTGTTATTGGCCTGATTTTCTAATTAGGTTTTCAGTTTTTTTTGTAAATAAACAAATATGAGGAAAAATGGCCATTTTTCTATTTGACGTTCCCGGTGCTCGTCAATAACAGAAAAATGGTTGAGGTTGCTTTAGTTGCGTAGAGTAACATTAGTTAAGTATATTCCAATATTAGACAGTTTACAAAAAGTTTTTATAAACAAATTATTTTTTGAACAAATTTTGTCTACAATTTTCCACAAATATACGTATTGTAAGTTTTAATGCAAGAAATTTGAATGCAAACAATATTATATAAATAAAATTTCCTTCACAATTATAATTTTATATTATAAACAAAGTTAATATACAAATGCAGTAATCAGGCATTTTTCGACAGAAGTATTCGCTGTTTCCGATCTATTTTTTTTTAGTTAGGAAATTTGTGATAATTTTAGTAAAATTCATAATTTTCTTTATTAATCTTAGGATTTTTAACTCAAATTTAGTAAACAAATGTATAATTTGGGCATTTGCCGGCAAAAAAATTCGGTTTTTTCAATGCCAGTCTTTTCAGTTGGGAACTGAATACGGTTATAGAGAAAACATCAATTCTCAGCGTGTATTTTTCAAATGTAGCGCCCATTTTATATCATGCAGTTACGTACAGTTAATCTGATAACATATAACAATGTTACAATCTGTCTGTTACGTCCTACCTTTCGGATCCACCGAATAATATAAAGAATTATTCTTTGATTGGTGGATTCCTTTTCTAGTCGTAAGGTTCGCAGCTGACTGGCGTTGATTTGAAAATCAACTACCGCGGTTATTTAAATCCTTATAATAATCACAGGCGATGAAATTAAGAACCTCACAAGTTAAAATGTCATTTTAAATGAATAACTTTATTCACTAACTTTGCACATTAATCCATGGGACACACACACAACAGTTAACATAAACTTTTTATTATTATTATTATTAAATTCTATATCTAACTTTACTTAATGTTACATATAAACTAGATTCGACGACTACACTAAGTTACGCGGAACTTACACATTTTAGATTCTACTTTCTATATAAAATATTTAATATTTAAGATCTCGAGTGACGCGGGTTGAATGAATATCAACGATTCAAGGATATCTGCCGTTCCTCCCCGAGTCACATATATTTATAACCTTGCATTTTTGGATTGCGTGGATTCCCTTGACGGCGTACGTGACTTTTAATAAGGCTACATTTTCATGTATACCATTTTATCTTATTAGGTATATTAAGCAAATTATTTTATCCTAAAATTAAAGAAGAAGAGAGAGAGAATGTTGAAGAATTTATATTAACACCCTAAATAACTTTAATAAGCAATTTCATAAAACAATTATTAATTTTTTATACGAATTTAAATTAACCGCAAACCGTCACACCTTATCCCTTATTTTAAAAGTTGTTTTATTATTCAATAATAGAAACAACTTTTATATTACTGAGAATTTCCTTATATTTTTTTGACAAGGTAATCATGGAATTGTAATATGACGAAATTTGAATTCATTAAACATGACGGTATTGAGGGTCGGCTCTCTCTAGATTCAAGATCCATGGTGTATAACCGAGAAGAGGAGCGCGGGGATAGGGGCAAGTAATGAAGGCTAAGAAAACTGTCAACAGTCTGTTAACACGTGCTGCTAAAAGGGCTAGTTTTGAAAATGGCCCTTTTTTTAATATAAAAAAAAGAAAAAAGGTATAATCCCTTGTTTTCTTACTAGTGGTCACACCCAGTGTAAGAGTGTGTTAAGTGAAAGTGCAAGTTAGGGAATTTTTAAAATGTTGTTTTTAAACTTTATTCAATTGAAATCCAAGAAATAAAATCGAGTTGATTTCCTTTATTTGAGATTTTGACACATTTGATATTTAATGTTTTCATGGCTGTCTTTAAAGCCAGTAGAGCACTAAAAATAGAATTCAGGAATACTTTATCATCTTTTTTATTTATAAGGACCATACGGTATATATACCTATATTTTTAGAGTAAACCACGGTATCGCCTAACTTCGGTTGTTCCTTTTTAAAACTTCCTATATCAAATAACTGATTTTTGATTAATTCCTCATTATTTTCGGATTTTAAAAGTCCATCAGAGGACACAAAATAAGCAATGCTTCTTTTACCCATAATTATTTTATCTTTGGAATATGACAAGCAACTGATACCTTTTATTTGAGGATTAGATTCTATATGAGTTACTTTACTAATTTGAATGGAACTTTTCTCTGAGATAGGCATAGCCCGTCCGCAACCATCCTCACTCAATCTTAAAGTGAGGGCTTCATCAACAACAGAGTTGGTGGCTTCACCAACAAAAGAGTTGGTGGCTTCACCAACAAAAGAGTTGGTGGCTGTAATAGAGCCGATCTCCTGATCATCGGCCCCTTCTTTTATCAGAGGAGCAGGATAACTCCTGATATTTTCAGGCAGATGCTCGTTGACCATACTGGAACCGATGAGAGTAGGTCTGAATAGGACATCAGTATCTACCTCAACAGAGTTACTGGGGACTGGGTACCCCGATTCCGTATAAATCCCTAACATCTTTAGGCACCGATGTCCAAAGGATCTCAATCCCCCCAGATTGTAGTGGTAAAAATCACCAAAAACGCTCTGATCTTGGGGCACCTGAGTTTTTGTTTTTTGTGAGGTCTTATTTCCTGCCTCATTTTTTCTGAAGACAATGGCCGGATTATCATTGTCCTCCTTTTCCTCTATTGAGCCTTCTTTCTCCTCTAAATTATGAGGGTTCCTGCATAAGGCATCTGCATTGCTATTAATTTTACCTGGTTTATAAACGATATCGTAGTTATACTCAAAAAGTTCTACTCGCCATCTCCGTTTCGACGACCCTGCTGGGAGTTTAAAAATTTCTCTTCGCGTTTCCTCTTTAATGTTTCAAGTTCATTATCATGTATTTGTTTAAATCTACAATCATGGATAAAATGACTTGATAAACTACAATAAGTACATTTCTTTCTCTCTTTCTCTTTTACAATTTTTTAAAAATATTTTTACAATAGCGTTGGACATGCCCAAATTCATTGCATCCATAACATTGTACGGGTCTTCGTGCTTGTTCATTATTAAATTTTTGTTCGGTTCTACCTTCAATATATGTGACTCGCCTGTTGGGAATTTCGGTACGTTCAATTTTTCCTAAATTTTCTGAAATTTTAATTTCATCGTTCTTATGAATTCTATTCCAACTTTTCCACTGGAGATTGGCTTGGTTCGCAAGAGAAATAGCATTTTCTAAAGTGGCAATATCTTTGTCCCTAATTTGCGAACAAATATCTTTATCAAGGCCGCGGAGAAAATTCCCAACCGAAATCGCTCGATAAGCTTAACAAATTCCTACAGCTTTTTCATTTGGAGTATTCTCCATTATTTGAGACTTTAACTTATTTAACATTTGATTCACTCGAGGTCCGTATTCAGGAATGGATTCTTTAGACTGTCTTTTAACATTATTCTAGTCTTGTAATAATTGACTTGAGTCTTCTTGAGGAGAATATATTTGCTCTAATGTTTTTAATATTTTTTCTAACCTCATGTTAATACGATCCTGACCATGGATTCGAGCTTCACCGGTAATTTTTGTCCTAATTAACATTGTCAAATAAGGCATTTCTAAAGGACTGATCATGGACATGGCAGCTCGGCAGTGTTCTACGAACATTTTGACTGACATATTTTTTCCTTCAAATTGGGGAATAATGTCTCTTACTATTTTAGAAACCTTCGAAGGGTCAGGGGTACTAGCTAAAGAAATGAAGGGACTTATTTGCGGGTAAGTTTGAACGGGAACCGCGACACAGCGTTCGCCACCATTGCACAAATCATTCCCGCCTGTCAAACTCATTGTTCCTACTGAACGATTTGAAGTAGATACAATTTCATTCAATGGGGCTCTTGCGATACGATTATTATCTCCAGGAACGATATTATCAAAGTTTGTTTCGCTTGCTACGGTTCTAACGCTCGGGGGATCAGTATTAACTCTGATCACCTTTTGTTTTTTGGCTACAGGTTCACCACGCTTGGTGACCCTTCCAGCACGTCGTGTAACAGGCATTTTAGTTTCAGTCAGTACTCAAGGTGTAATATTGAAAACTTAATATCAGTCGATTGTATCTGTTTTCCTAGTTATTTAATTACTCATCGTACCGCAATTGTGTATTAAAAAAAATTTTAACTCTTAAAAATAAAATGTCATTACACTTGATTTTTATTATTTAGGATGATTATAATCCTCCTTGAGAGATGTATAAATTTCAGCCAATGTCCATTTTTATTGAGAGGTCATTTCGAAATACTGAATAGTTTAGTTATTAAAACTCGAATTCTTAGATGAAATGCACAAAATCCCAAGAGAATTAGTTATAATTTTTAAAATCTTCAATTATATTTACGAAAGATTATTATTTCGAATTTAAGATTCTTTTACTCTCTATGATAACCATGACTTTAAGGTTTAATCATTTTCTTAAAACCAGAATAGAACGCAGACTTTTAGTAAAATTTTTTAGCATTTTTACTTCATATTTT
The DNA here is from genome assembly GCF_010883055.1 of Belonocnema kinseyi. Taxonomy (NCBI): domain Eukaryota; kingdom Metazoa; phylum Arthropoda; class Insecta; order Hymenoptera; family Cynipidae; genus Belonocnema; species Belonocnema kinseyi. The sequence continues at coordinate 108,294,072 of NC_046665.1, read as the reverse complement.
ATAAGTTTTAACATTCGCAAATAATTGATATTTCCTGATTTCCGATTTATTTTCTATTATTTTCCTGCCTTGAGAACTGCTAAACACCATTACCTAGAATTAAATATATCTATTTTCTTACTTTACCTCAATGTCTCAAAGGGAAGAATTTAATTTGTCATATCACGACAATTTTCAACTCTTCACTATTCACTGGGGGGGGGG
>NC_046665.1:108287215-108293768 GCF_010883055.1 Belonocnema kinseyi | reverse complement strand
ACTGGACCTCTCCCAATTCCAGTACTCATGGGTCTTGAGCCTTAAATATAATCGTCCCAAGATTATCCACTTATACCGGGAAAGATTGAGGCGTTTGAACTTGGTTCCCGCGGCGCAGCAAATCCCACTACGCTGTCACCAAATCTTACGTCCTACCTTTCGGATCCACCGAATAATATAAAGAATTATTCTTTGATTGGTGGATTCCTTTTCTAGTTGTAAGGTTCGCTGCTGACTGGCGTTGATTTGAAAATCAACTACCGCGGTTATTTAAATCCTTATAATAATCACAGGTGATGAAATTAAGAATCTCTCAAGTTAAAATGTAATTTTAAATGAATAACTTTATTCACTAACTTTGCACATTAATCCATGGTACACACACAACAGTTAATATACACTTTTTATTATTATTATTATTAAATTCTATATCTAACTTTACTTAATGTTACATATAAACTAGATTCGACGACTACACTAAGTTACGCGGAACTTACACATTTTAGATTTTACTTTCTATATCAAATATTTAATATTTAAGATCTCGAGTGACGCGGGTTCAATGAATATCAACGATTCAAGGATATCTGCCGTTCCTCCCCGAGTCACTTATATTTATAACCTTGCATTTTTGGATTACGTGCAAGGGTAGCATTAGAGTAGGGGAGTCAAGTGCAAACCCTTGACGTTGAGCCTGACCAATACGTAGGCCCCGGCGTACGTGACTTTTAATAAGGGTACATTTTCATGTATACCATCTTATCTTATTAGGTATATTAAGCAAATTATTTTATCCTAAAATTAAAGAAGAAGAGAGAGAGAATGTTGAAGAATTTATACTAACACCCTAAATAACTTTAATAAGCAATTTCATAAAACAATTATTAGTTTTCTTATACGAATTTTAATTAACTCGTATCCAACGATTAAGAAAGTTTCTTCTTTATCGACTGAGATTATAAAATCAACGAATTTAATCGAGGGCAATACGCAAACCGTCACAGTATCCCTGTAACGGCATGCGCCGTTTTTAGAACTAAACTCCCGGGGCACCAAGACCCTGTTATCATTAACTCTCAGAACTAGTAAACTCCTTGGCGGGAAGATTCAAATGGCTTCTTAAATGCAAATTGATTATGTGTGTATATGTAACCAGTAAATCATAAGTAATTATTATTGTATACGAGTTCTACGAATAATATGGTTTTATTACGTCTAAATTGGACCAGTATATAAGTATTATATCTCAGTTTAGCTACAATATACTTTCTTTTAGATATTGTTAAGTTCTTTGTCCAAATGTAGATTTTGAGGTTAGAAACCTGAGATATCGAGCTATTTTTAGTATCGTTAATAGGTTAGGATGCCAGCCAGACGCTATAAAAAAGAGACATTTGGACTTCAAAACAGAAAACTGTCACTCAAACAGATCGATGTTTTCCGGTGATAAAAGTTGGACTTTGGAACCATTACCTTGAGCTACCACTCACTTTAATTGCCGATAGTCAGTAGGAGGAGCAAAGTTACCTCACTCATGATTGGTGATTCGACACTAAATGTGAGTGACGTCAGCATTTTGATTAGTTAAAAGCTAAAAGTAGAGATAAATCCCGCTCAAAACGAGATTATAAATATAGATGCAGAGCTCAGAAAATTCAGTTATAGTTACAAGTTTCAACCTGATTAGACGTTAATTAGCAGATACGTGTCATTTCGACGTTCTCTTTAAAAACTTTGAATCCGCGACCTTAAGCTTTTTAGAATTTTGATTTTACGGACTTAGAAGAATTTAAATAAATTCAAAGGCATTGCGACCTATCGATTTTGCGCTCGTGCACTACGCGACTAGTGTTCGGATGTGCTTCGATATTAGGTGGTAAACTTACTTGTGTGCGCGTGTTAATATAAAACTAATAAATTGATTTTATTAGTTTCAAACAATTTTTATTTGTTCAGAAACAAATAATGTGAACAATGTCGTTGCCTGACTCCGAGCTCTTCGATATTATAGAAGAGTGGAATATGTCATCCATGAAGAATTGAATATCGAAGAATTATAATAAACATTCAAGTTTAATTAACAAGTTAAAGTCTGTGTACGAAGTGAATCATTTTATTTCAAACCTGACCTATATTTCGCGGCTAATGGTTTCAACCATTCAACGACAGGTAACGGACCAAAATCTCAACATATCAGCGCAGAGAATTTACGGAACAAATTCGATTGCAGAGTTAGGACGTAACAATCCCCAACACTGGCGCTGTCACTGTTGCGTCGTATCCACATGCGGCAAAAGAGCCTGACAGCCAATGTAGATTCTCAATCATGTAATTCTCGCAGCCAATCAGGGTCTCGAATTCTCTCATGGATGTATGAGACATCATTTTATTGTGAATAGCCATTCAAGTTGAACAGGCAGCGAACTGAGCTGATTGTGTGATTGGCCAGGTTACGTTTTACAACAATCAATAATGGTAAATATTTTATTTCTGTATTCTCGCTTTTTTAAGGAGACTTTAGTTTTTTGAAGATAATTTTTTTCCAGATTCTTCATTCTTGGCTTCGATATAAAAAAAATTTGTTGTTATGATACTAAAAGTTCAAGCTGATACCAAGAACTGAAGAAGTGCGAAAATCAACTAGTGATTGTACACATTTAAAAAAAAGACTTAAAAATCAGAAGATTGTGCTTTTAAGAAATGGAAGAATGTCAGAATTATTTAACTATATATTATTTTAATTGATTCTTTAATGGAAAATTATTAAGCTACCAAGCACGAAATCCGTATTATCATTCGAGAAGAAAGAAATTAGGTTCTGAAATATTATGATTCAGGGTGACCGGGAATTAATCAAGACCGGGAAGTGATTGTGAATTTTTATTTTGATCGGGAATTTTACAAGTTTTTAGAAGAAAAATCTATCCGATTCCTTGAAATATAAAGAATTTCATATCACAATATATATCTAACACAATTTACATTAAGTTTGATTTAAACTTTTTTTTAAATGCTAAGCGTAATTGTTAACTTCCTCAATCATGAAATTATTAAGTTTATAATGTGTAATTCTAAAATCTTTTAAAAATTTTCCATTTTAGAAGTTCATTTTTCAGGGTACATTTGCCATTTAGAGAATTCTTAAGTGCAGTTTTGATAACTCAATTCACAAAAGATTAAAAGCTTTTGTGATTGAAATTTTTTGAAAAAAAACGTTTTAGGTTGATCAATTGTTAATATAAATTCATTTTGGATTTTTAAAATTGATTTGTAGTTCGTGTATTCGAAACTAAACAATAATTGAATGATTTTATGGGACGATTCTGAATCCGTTAATATTAAACATTTGAAATTAGTAGTTAATCAAACGTAAACTTTCGACTGTAACTTTATGAACATTCTGTTATTTCAATATAAAATATACGTTACAATGTTAACCTTTTAAGTATTATGAAAGGTTTTAATATAGTAAAAAATTGTCTTAAGATTCCTTATAAAATTCAAAAAATTTGTTTCAGCAGAATATTTAGGAGTATTTCAAAACAATAGCAAATTGTGATAAATAAATAAAGATTGAATATTTATGAATTTGCAAAAAAATTGGGATAAGTTTAAGAGATATTTAGAAATTTTGAACAAGTTCAAAAATAAGTTAAAACTTCAAAGGATGTCAAAAAATTTAGAACAAAATGGAGATATTTTTAAATTTCAAACAAAAAATGTAGAAGTTTTTTAAGCATTTTGAAAGGTTTCAAAATGTAAAAAAAATTTATTTGGATTCCTTACAAAATTGACAATAATTTTTCATTTTGAAAAATTAAATGCAAGAGAATATTTATAACGATTTTTAAAAATTTGCAAGACTCTAAAAATAATAATGTAAAGATTCCAAAACATTTAAATAAAAATGTATATTTTTTAAGATTTTAATAAAAAACTTGGTAGGATTTTAGGTATTTAAAAAGATTTCGAGATCATGAATTTTTTTTGGAGGTACCCGGAAATATTCTATGTATCAATAACAATTTAACAATTATTCATTTGCAACGACTCAAAATTAAAATAACTTAACTTCTAATTTCAAAAGTGAAAAGTTCAATTTCTATTCAAAGATAAAGAAGAATTATTTAAAAACGATAAATTTTGATTTGGAAGATTTTAAGAACAAATAATAATTTGTAATTAGGTTACAATTTTTTAGTTGGGAGTGTTCATGTTGAACGGTGAATTGTCAATTTTCGCCTTTCACTAGTTTTCAGTTTTAGTATTTTTAATTTTTTATATAATTGAATATAAATTTACTTAAACTAATTTGAAGTTTTAAAGAGTACTTTTAAGTTGCTTTATTTTTAACACTTTTTCGAATAATTCAATGATAAAGGCTTATAATTTGATTTCTTTCCATTTTAAATGGTAAAAATGACGGTGAATATATTTTTTAATATCAGACCATTTTTTCTAGTTAACTCTAACATTAATTAGTAATTTTTTGTACAAAAATTTAAATTTCTAGAATTTAAGAAGCAATAACTCTTTTTAAAGAACCCTGACGAAAGTTCCCGATAGGAATTTATTCCGAATCACTACGAAATCTGTATCCGGACCAACCCGAAAATATCCGAACAAATCTAAAAAAATTATACATTTCATTTGATCCCATTTAATTTGAAATTAATTCGACACAATCCGGTTCAATGTGAACCAATCCGAACCAAATTTTCACTACGAATGAATCCGAATGAATCTGAATTCAAATTGAATCGCATTCATTCGGATTGAAAATTGGTTTACGTCAATCCGAGTTCGGATTCTTTCCGATCATTTCGGATTGGAAATTTTGTTCGGGCTTATTCAGATTGGAATTTCGGGTTGAATCAGATTGAGTTGGATTAATTTTGTACCCACTTTTATCACACAAAATTGTGAACTTTTTTTTTTATTGTTTTAGATAGATTCGGATTGGTTTGGATACAGATTTCAAAATGATTTGGATTGGTTTAGAATAATTTGTACTATGCAATTTTAAGAAAGAAGTTTATTTTTTACCACATGCTTAATTTTTATAATAAACAGTTCAATTTTTTAAGGCATAATTTCATTTTCTACCAAATTCGATTAATTTTCACCGAAAAGATGTATTTTCAACATAATAGTTGAAATTTCGAATTTAAAAGAGGAATTCTCAACGAAAAAAGTTATAAGTTAAAAGTTATAAGATTTGTTTTGTATACAAAAAAACAGAAACTAAAGAGATTAATCTTAAAACCAATAAGATAAATTAAATAAAAGAGTGGTATAACTTTTAACCAAGTCGTTCCATTTTTTTTATAAAAGAGATGAGTTTTCAACGAAATAGTTTCATTTGAGATAAAAGAATTAGATTTTCAATCAAGAAGGGGAATTTTTAACCAAACAAAAATTTAAACCAAAATTCGAACAAAAGGGGAACTTTTTGCAAATAGAAGTAACAACTGATATTCATTGAAGGTTTTACGATTTTTATTGATTAAAATTTATTTTATTTTTACTTACATCGACGGTCGAAAAAAGGATTGATTTGATTTTTATCAAATCTACTTATTCAACTGATATTCTTTCAAAAGTATAGATTTCTGTACAGGATGCTTTGTAAAGTAAATTAAAATAACTAGGTTTCCTTTTATTCTCTTGAAGATCGAACTTACTATCGCGATAGCTAAGCCACTAGCAAACCCTGGCCGATTAGTTCCTATGCAGGTTTTTGTATAGGATCATAAACAATTTTCTGTACATGTACTAGCGTTTCAAATCACGTTGTTAAGGATACCTGTGCTGGATCCGTCAAGATTACCTGTACAGGTTTATGTGTAGGTTCGAGTCCCGAACATGTCGAGGATCCTCTGAGGTTCCTGGACATGTTCCGGGACACGATCCTGCATCCGAACCTGCACAGATAAACTTGGGGGTTCCTCTGCAGGAATTTCGTGAAGGAAATTGTACATAATTCTGCATTGGAACCTGCATTAATAAAGGAACCTTTGAATCATCGATTGTAGGTTACTGTACAGGTTCCTTCGAAAAGTTAATTTGAATTAATATAACATAGCGATAAATTAGCTTTCCTTTTATTATTTTGAATACTGAGTCACCATAGAGAGAGCCAAGCCACTATCAAACCCTCGCGGATGAATTCCTATACAGGTTCACATAAAAGATTCTGAATAAGATCCTGTACATGAACCGCGTCTTAAATCACTTTGCGAAGGAACCTCTACAGGAACCGTCAATTTTACCTGGACAGGTTCATGTCAAGGAGCAAATGTAACTTACTGTCAAGATAGCTAAGCCACTAGCAAACCTTGACTCATTAGTTCCTATGCAGCTTACGTATAACATCTTAAACAAGCTTTTATACAATATGTACATAAACTAACGTTTCAAATCACGTTTCGAAGGATTCTGTATAGGTACCTTCAAGATTACCTGTACAATTTAATGTTCAAGTCCGAGTCCAGAAACATGTTCAAAATCTTCCGAGGTTCCTGTACAGGAATCTTCAGCTGGGCAACGTTAC
>NC_046665.1:108277969-108287205 GCF_010883055.1 Belonocnema kinseyi | reverse complement strand
CATATGTTACCCAACTCAGCTTTTGGCTTAAACCAATCCCCCTTTAATTCGTAACGTAATTTATTTACTCTAAAAATACTTTTCAATAATTTATAGTCTAAATAAAGGTTGATGAATAAAAAAATACATGCGTAGTTTTTTATAGATTTATTAGACACACACACACCATTTTTTATATTAAAATATTGAAAGCCTATCAGGAATAGGTATTCCCTGCCTTATATTCGTAGTTTCGGAAAATAATTGACAATCGCGGAATTAAAATGCTTAATAGTAAAGAAAAGCGATCAAATAAGAAATAATAAAGAAAATGCAAATCATTTTTTGTTGACGTTTCGTTACAGTTCAACAGATTGAATTGATTGACGCTGTGAAAGGTCTTGTGAATAAAATGCGGTTTATTCTAAAATAGGAAAATTATGTTTCTTTTACAATTTTGTAGAAATCCTTAATTTTAGTATTTTTTTTCAATGTGAAAGGTTCGATTCTCGAAAAAATGAAAAAAAGAAGTAGTGGTCATAAAATTTCTGTGAATGAAAGTATTTGGAATAGAGGTCAACCGTTTCGCCACCTGGTGCCGAAAACTGGAACTAGACAGAATAGCTACAATTTTAAAGATGTATTTTAATGGTTGCATAAAAGTGTTTTTATAATTGTTTTGCGAAGTTTAAAACAATGATTGAATACTAAAGGCTAATATTTATTAAAAACAAATCGTTTTAGACAGAATTTCTATCTTACAGAATGAGAAAAACACATTTTTGTAAAAAATGTTTTAAAAAAATTATTTCACTATTTAATGTCAGTTTCAATGAATTTTAAGATTATATAAACTTTAATTAATGTATCTAGCAACAAATTTTATCCAGATTATTTAAAGAATACGAATAAAATATGATAGGAGTTGAAATACGAATTATAACCTAATTCTTAGGTCAGGTTTTGTAATGATAAATATTTTATGTATAAATTAATAAAAATTTCCTTTAAGTTAATTTGCGCTTTCAAATAAGTCATGTAACTTTATAATCTGTCAAAAACCATACTAAATCTTCCAATAATAATGACTTTTTTTCAATAGTTCTGTCAAAAAATGTGTTTTGTCACTGTATAATATGTAAATTTCACCTTAACTCTTTGTTTCTGATAAAGACTTTTTTTAGTACCCAATAAATACTTTTAACTTTTTAAAAAATCGTTAAAACACTTTTATGCAGAAATTAAAATCCATCTGAAAATTGTACCTATTTTATATAGTTCGGATTTTTTCACCAGGCCGCATATCACAGTTTAAAGAATTTTCAAGAAATAATTTCCACCCAAAAAATTTTCATTTTTTCTGCCAGAATAGCCTTTTATTTTGTCCGACAGATGCTAACAAAAAATAAAAATAGCAGTTTTCCTCCAAATTCATGCTAAAGGAGGTATTTTTCAAATTTTTTAAACGTTAATCATTTTCAATCAATAAGTTACAAGTTTTCAAGCATTGTTAAGTAATTTTAAATTTTTTAGACAATTATTATTAATTCAAACATTTTGGTTCCACAATGTTTTCATTGAGAAAGTTTTGTTTCGGGGTCCTTTTCGACAAATCAAAAATGCTAGAACAGATCAGTTGACAAACCCGGTTTTTTTTCAAAACAGTTTCAAAAGTTACTTTTTCGTGGACGGATAAGTCCCATTGCATTTTAGAGAAAAATGTTTAACAGAAAAAAAAGAAAACAAAATTCAGAACAAATTTTGTTTTAAAAAAAATCCGCTAACTTCTATTGTTTCCGAGTTATGATACTTTAAAAAGTCCCCATTTTTTTATTTTCACGAAAATGCTAAAAAATGGCCAACAAGTAAACATTAGTAGTGATAGAAAGATTTTGTTATAAACAATTATTTATTTAATAATGTCAAAAGACGCCTTTTCTATATTACTCCAAATTGGCTCTACTTTCATTTATTCTCTAGGAACTTTGTAGTGGGATTCGCAGGAAATGAGGTATTTTGCAAAAACTCCACTTCTTCGATTTTAGTCAAAAATGCAAAAAAAAAAATGAAATTTTTGAAACCTTACAATTACCAAAATAATAGGTCTAAACGACTTTTTGTTAGATATACGCAAATTTTTGTAGACTCTATTTCATCCTCTGGCACAATCAATGTAAACTAAACTTGGCACGATTTATTTGGAACAAACTAAGTCCACTATTTTGCCCGTAAAACAGGCTAAAATGGCCCACTTTGAGGGGTCATTTATCAGTAAATTGACTCTAGTTTCAGGAATCTGTGGAATACTTTTCCGTGCAGTAATTATTTGAAAAGGTAGTGTTTTCTGAAACTTAGTGATTTTTCGCTGAAAATAAAAAAGGGGGACTTTTCAATATATCATAACTGGGAAACAATAGAAGTTAGCATATTTTTCTTTAACCCTTTGCAGCATGGTGGGAATAACGTATTCCCACCTTTTTTCATATCATTTTTTGCGATTTCAGAGTAGTTTTTATTGGATTTTACACAGATTTTTTTTAACTTCATGCTCGCAGGATGATAGAAAATTGAAATTTTTGTGCGAAAGGTCGAAATTTTAAAAATATTTTGCTAATACTTATAAAAAAAATGAAAAAAATCCTTTTTTGTTGAAAAAATTCATTATTGAAAAAATTGTCCATTATATCCTAATGAAAATAGATACTTAAGGGTTTTTGGGGTCGCTGAATACGAATCTGGACTCATATTTTGAAAATTCGAAATAGTGGACCCAATATGGCTGCTGAAATTGGGAATATTTTTAGATTTTTTTCTGAAAATTGGTGTACAGAGATTTTCGGGGTCGCGGATCATGAATCTGAAATCAGACTTGGAAAATATAAAATGACGGATCCAATATGACGGTCAAAATAATAAATTTTTCTGGATTTTTTGAAAAATTAGTGTATAAGGATTTTTGGAGTCACTGATCACGAATCTGAATATAGATTTTGAAAATTCAGAAAATTGATACTAATCCATGTTTTAGGTGAGTATGTGTATGTTTTTTCAAACCTCATTATTCTAAATATTTGTCATTTTGAATACAGATTCAAGATCAGCGACCCCCTGCCTGTGCCAACTTTCTAAAAACAATGTAGAAATATTTTGAATTTTGGCCCGCCATTTTAAAGGTTCAAGATCTAAGTTCATATTCGTGATCAGAGATATCAAAAACCCCTGAACACCAATTTTCAAAAAATAATCCAAATTTTGCCCACCATATTGGATCTGCCATTTTGAATTTTCTAAATCTGAGTTCAGATTCGTGATCAGTGATCCCAAAACCCCCCGTATACTAATTTTCAGAAAAAATAAAAAATATGCCAAACGTTAGGCGCTATATTGGACCTGCCATTTGGAATTTTCAAAATCTGAGTTCATATTCGTAATCCGCAACCCCAAAAATCCAATGGGAATTATCCGTCCACACAAAAGTAACTTTTGGAACTGTTTTCAAACAAAAAAAACCGCATTTGGCAACTGATCTGTTCTATCATTTTTGATATGTCAAAAATGACCCCAAACCAACACTTTCTTATTAAAAACATTGCAGGTTGGATTAATTATGAAATTTCACACTTTTTTCGGACGTAATGCCTGGACTAGAAGAGATGAGGGTGTGAAAGGAAAGGGCGAAAAAAAGGTTTGAGAACGTAGGGTGTAGATCAGCGTTTCCCAAACTAGTGCCGCCGGCAGATTAGCCTGCCGCCGGCAAGGTTATTATCCGATTTTCTTCTACCTTTTTTTACGTTTATTTAATAATCTAACAAATCTAACGGAACTTATTAAAATTCTATTGATTAATATTCAACCAACTTTTCATTTTTCTCAACCAGCTCTAATTCTCTAACAACGAAAAGGTCAGCGAAGCAAGCAGCCGAGCACGAACGACTAGCGTCCAGTGTCTCACTTGTGTTCCAGTATTGTGAAAAAATTTAAGGGTGGGGTCCCTGCCGCTCCCCAGAAAATGCAAAAAAAAGTTTGGGAATCTCTGGTGTAGATCAGAGACAGAAGTAGTTGACAGGGTAGAGGGTGATAAGAAATAGCGGAGAGAGCAGAAGGGGAAAGGACAAGAGCAATGAAGTTGAGAATGGAGAGAAAAGAGATGGCAGATACGAGAAATAGTATTGTGATAAGAGTATTGAAGCTGATGAGCGGAGAAGACAGGGAGGAGGTAGAAGCCCTGCTACAGGGCATAGAGTGCCTTAAACTCGAGGTAGGGAAAGTTAGGCTGGAAGGTAGAAAGGAGAATAAAGTAGCGGTTGTGGAATTGGAGAGCTAGGAAGAAAAGTTGAGGGTAATGAGAAAACAAAAATAGGATGAAGGATAAAAATGTTTTCATTGATCAAGACTTGACAAAGAAGAAAAGAGATGTACAGAGAATGTCGAACGACAAGGCTAGGAGATAGTGGAGTGAAGGGAGGGCGGTGAAGGTAGAGTATCGGAAAATAAAAGTAAATGAGAAAATTTGCATCTGGGACGAAGAAAAAGAGAAGTTGAAGGAAGTACAGGGGAATTTGTTTCCCAGGCAGTAGAGGATGGGGCAAAGGAGGATGAAGGAGTTATAAGGGTCCTGTACTAAAACGTAGCAGAGGTAAAAAAGAAAGATGAGGATTTCTGAAGGTTTATGCAGGAATTTGATGTGTTGGGACTTCTAGAAACGTGATTAGAGAGAAAGGATTGGGAAAAAGTAGAGCCAAAGCTGCTAAGGGGGTATAGGTAGAGGCTCCAAGAGGAGGTCAGAGTGAAGAGGAAAGAAAGGAATAGTAATAGAATTGTAACATGTGATAGGGATGGAATTGAGGAAGAAGTCATTAAGAGGAAGAGGAGTAGGGACAGGGAGAGGGGGAGATGGTGCAAATAGGGAAAATAAAGATAGAAAGGTATGAAGGTAGGGGGGGGGGGGGATTTGATACGAGAAATGGGTAGGAAGGGTGTTTTTACAGGGAAGGGGAGATGTTCAAAAGAAAATTAAAGTAAAAGTTAATAAATAAGGGAAGGGCTATTAAAAAGTGGAGCACTGGTTGGAGGAGTATGAGGAGGTGGAAAGGATTTGGATAAGTATCGTGGTATTGCTGGATGAAAGAGTCAGAGGTTGACAATGCGAGGAAAAGCGAGATAGTAGGGACATGCGTGCGAGGCGAGGCGAATCGAGGAAGACAACGTAATAAGAGGGAGCGGTCTAAGAAATAAAGTATGGATGGATGTTCGTTTTTAAGAGTTGGTTGTAACGAAATTCTGTAAAAAAAAGGGAAGTGTAAGCAAGTCACGTATGCGAAAATGAGAAATTCGAATTTAGGCCGCAGTCTAAGGTGCATAAATTTCATTTTGCTTTAAACAATTTTTTTTATATCAATTTCCAGTATAAAATAAAAGATACTTTGAAATAGGATGAATTCGGTTTGAAATCCAACTTCCCGTAACATATCTTTTATTTTCAGCTGAAATTGAAAAGAAGAATTGATTGATTAATTTTTAGTTTATTTAAAATTAAATTATTTCTATAAAAATACATTTTAAAGTACTATACGAATCTTTGAACTACAAAAAATGTAAAGTTTAAACTTCAAGTTCTTCTATTGCCCGGTATGAATTTTTTATTTATGTTTTATTTAAACAATCCTGACCGTTATACTGACCATTAATAAAGTAAAAGAGAAATGCTTTGGATGAGTAAAAGATTTTTTATCCTTCAATTGTTTTTCTTTTTAAATTAATATTATATTAACTATATGAAAATAGGTCACATCCACATATTTCTTTTATTTAATCTTAAATTCTTTACGTTAAAAATAACGGTATTTGCAGATTATTTATCCATACGAATTATTTTTAGACGTTTTATTTATTTAATGTTTATGTAACTGTTTTTAAGATTATATAAGTATAATTTTTGTAGTTTTCTCGAGAACAGATAAAATTATTTTGAAAAATTACAGATATTTCGAAAAAGTCTATAAAAAAATTTTAATTAGGTCCTTTCATGTTATTTATTTCATTCTCATTTATTTTTATTTTTACCTATGAGGATATTTAGAACTCTTAGAAGTTCAGACTTACTGACAATATTCATAAAATTTCCTTACAATCTTTCAGATCTATTTTTATCAGATTTGGAACTATGTTCAAATTTACAATTATTTTCGAAATTTGTTAAGAACGTTTACAGATCTTTTAAAATGATTCGAATTTTTCCCGAAATGTTTGCGAAATCTGACAAAAAGACAAAAATTGCCCTGCAATCTTCCAGTATATTTCGTAGAATTTAAATAATTTTTAAAAATTATTTTCAATCCTTCAAATATTCTAATAAAATTAATAGATCAAAAACATTGAAAATTTTATATTGATCTTGAAAAAAAAACGTTAATTCGCAAAACTCTTTACCAAAATAGATTAATTTTAAACGAAAATTTGTATTTTAAAACAAAAAAGATAAAATTTCTACCAAAACCTATGAAAGCTTATACCAAAAAAGAAAAAAATGTGACAAAAGTAAAATTTGACAGGGAAAATAATTTTGCATACAAAATAAAAATGTTAATATAGCTATTTTCTTTTTAAGTATATTTATTTTTAAAGTTACACAGTGTAAATTGAAATTTTAATTACAATGTAAATTATAATATAATTGGTCTAAATTTTCTGAGAAAATTAAAAAATACTTTAAACGTCTTCGGTATGTGAAGAAATGATCATTTTATTTATTTTGCCGGATTTTACCAAATTTTAGGGAAAGTTTCAGTAACTTTAAAAAATATTTAAGACTTTTAGAAGTTTGGAAGGAATGAAATTTTGTTGGTAAACTTTTGCAAATCTTTCAAAGTTTAAAAATATATTATAAATTGCTTCTAGACGTTTTTTTTTAATTTATTGTTCATGATACTTTTCGTTAAAATTATATAAATGCAAATTTCTTTTTTTTTTTTTTGCGAATTCGATAAAATTGTTGATAATTTTAGATATGCCAAAGACATATCTGAAAAAACCCAATTATTTCTGAAAATATCATTGCAAACGTCTCGAAACTTTTTTTTTAATTACCACAAATTTTAAATAACAAATTTTTGCGTAACGTGTAAACATATTTGAAAAAGATTTGCATTTTTTCTTAAATTTTTTTGGAAATCTCTCAACAATAGAATAAATAACCTTTAAATATTTTTGATTTTCTACAACTGAAATAATCTTCGCGGATATTTAAAAATCTTTTTAGATATTATTATAAAATTGATTAAAAATATATATTTTGCACTTTCCTGCGAATTTTAAAAAAATTTCGCTTGTTTTGAAAACTTTAAAAATTGTGAAAAATCTTTTGCCTTTTTTTTTAAATTCTTTAAAAGTAATCGGTTTTAAAACTTCTATAAATATTTTTAAACTGATAGAAATTGCTCGAAATCTGTTTGTAATTTTTTGGAAAAAAAACGAAAAAATCCATTTAATTCTCCCAGATTCTTTTTTACGAATGTAAAAAATTTTTTTGAATGCTCTTTCAAAATTAATTTTGTTTTATTTAGAATTTCGCTTTAAATCTGTTATAAAGTTTAAGATATGAATTTTTAACAAAATCGTTACATTTCTAACAACAGCGATTAATTTTTCAACAAATAAAGATTTTTCTTTCCAAAGTTAACAAAATTATTTATTAAGAAAAGCTAATTTAACTAAAAAATTTTTGTAAATTTCTTTAGAAATCTCAACAAAATTTAATTCTCTTAAAATTTGTTTTGAAACTGATCACAAAATAAAATTTTTCAAGATAACGTGTAAATCTTTAGACAAAATAATAATATAAAAAATATATATATGATAAAGAAATATATAATGATAATTAATAATAATGTATACAAAGATAATATTTTATTCAAAAGAAACAAATTTTTTTCGAAACAGTTACATTTTCAACAATAAAAGATTAAATTTGAACGAGGAGACAATTTTTGTTCAAAAAAATAGGAAATTCCAAAAAAATGGAAAAATTTTTTACTAAAACAATTAACTTTCAACCGAAAAAATGAATTTTTCACAAATTCTTTTAATTATTGAACCAATAGCGAATTTTTTTTTAAAATAGTGGAATGCTGAACTAAAAAAGATTAATTTTTAATTTGAAACTTATATTTCTTACAAGAATAAATAAGTTCTATGAAAATGAACGAATTTTTCGATCTAAAGGACGTATTTCAACAAAAATGGTTTATTTGTTGACAAATAAATATTTTAGATATAAAACAAAAATAAACCAAACTACAATTTGATAGAAAACTTATTTTTTTTATAGAAAATAGAAAATTTCAATAACAGGGTGGCGATTCGGCCAAAGATTTTTAATTCCCGGTCATTTCCCGGTTTTTCCCGGTGAAGTTTTTTCACTTTCCCGGTCTAGTTAAAGTAAGATTAAATAATTAAATTAATGCAATTCGAAACAAATTATGAAATTTTCCACTGCAGAATACTAATGTTTTACAAAAAATTGAGTAAATGGTTCAGCTTCCAGTAGACTAACTTAATTTTAAAAAAACACACACAAAAAAAAACAGATTTTTAACAAAATGTTTTAATTTTTTAACCAAAGTGATCAATTTTAAAATATAAATGTAAATATTCAACTGAAATAGTTAAATCCTTGAACGAATAAATGATTTGTTAACTAAAATGATGAATATTTAATTTAAGTGATTCCATTTTCTACCAAAAAAATGAATTTTGAAACAATTTAATTAATTTTTAAACAAAATTATTAATTTTCTTTTTAAAAATATAATTCTTTCTATAAAATACTTAAGTTTTTAATGCAGTAGTTGAACTTTCAATTAAAGAAGACCATTTTTTAACCAAATAGTTGAATTTTGAACTGAAAAAATAATAATTTTCAACCGAAAATAAAATAGTAAAATTTTTAGTTAAAAAAATAATTTTGAACAAAACATAATATTCTTTAACTAAAGCAATAAATCTTCAACTAAATTTTTTGAATTTTTAAGGAAAAAAATTGATTTTCATTACAAAAGTGGAATTTCCAACAAATCTTTAATAACACAGGCCAACAATTCTCAGAACCAGAGACCAGACCTACTATACCCGAAGGTTTTTGCTGCGCTGAATCCGATTCTGACCTCAGAAAAATTCCATCACCCTCAGTTTTCGAGATATTCTAACCTAAAAGGGTCAAAAACCCGTTATTTTGATGTGTTCGAGGCCCCTTAACATCG
>NC_046665.1:108256060-108277869 GCF_010883055.1 Belonocnema kinseyi | reverse complement strand
TCTGAGGTCGGATTCGGATTCAGCGCAGCAAAAACCTTCGGGTATACTAGGTCTGGTCTCTGGTTTCGGACCTTTGTCAAATTTTGTCGGCCTGTGTAATTAATTTTGATGTTAAAAAATTAATGTTTCACCAGACAGATCAATTTTCCACTACAAACATAAAATTTGTGATGGGAATAAGTTTGAATTTCAATTGAAAAAAGTACATTCGACCAAAAAGAATTTACTTTTAACAAAATTGCATTAGAAAAAATAGTTAAATTTTCATAAAAAGTGATGGATTGAAAAAAATTTGAAATATTCAGCTGGAATAGTTGAATTTTAAACCAGTAAGATAAATTTTTAACTGAAATGATCAATCTCTAAAACTATAATAATTCAATTTTTGACCGAAAATAATAATTTTTAACTAAGAAAATTAATTTCTAATTTGTACCAAAAAGACGAATTTTAAATTAAAAAATGGAGAATTAAATTTAGAATAAAGAAATGAACGTGGAAACAAAAGAGGTGAATTTATAAGGAGAATCCTGAAATATTTTACTGAAACGAATAACATAAAAAAATTTCAATCAAACAGCTCATTTTTCAAACAAAGCAATGAATTTTCATTAAAATAATAAATCTTTAACCAAGAAAAATATATAATTTTTAACAAAATAGTTTAACTTTTAACCAAATAATCTTATTTTTTACCATGAGAGATGAATTTTTAAGTAAAATGATAAATATTCAATTGTAAAAGAAGACATTTTAAACCAAAAAAATGAACTTCAAAATAAAAACATGATTTGCTACAAAAAATGTATTTTTTAACAAATTACGTTAATTTTCAACAATATAGTTGAAATTATAATTTTAAAAGAAAATTTTTTATTCAAATTGTTGAATTTTGAACTAGAAAAGACAAATTTTGTATAAAAATGGAAAAGATAATTATTAGTTAAACAAATGAATTTTCAACCAACTTAAAGAATTTTGAACTTTTAAAATCATGGATCTTCATCTTAAATAGTTGAATTGATTGCCAGGATAGTTGAGTTTTTTAATTAATTTTAATTAATTTGGTTAAAAAATTTTTTAAAATCTTTTAACCCTAACAAGATTTCTTTAAGAGCTTCCTAAATTTATTTTTATGATCTTAAAATCTTGCGAATTTCTTACAATTATTTCTTAATATTCTCATAATATCAATTTTCAAAAATGAAAAATCCTGTTAATTATTCTAAAACACTTAACGAAATTTCATTTCTTTGAAAACTTTTAAAATTCATGGAAGTTCTTTTATAAATTTAAGTTTAGTTTTCATTTTTGAGTTTAACATTGAAATTTAATTAAATAAATTTATACGTAGTATCTATTTCAAATGTACTTCATTTTTCGTCGTTACTTAAACATGTATAAAAATTCGTAAATTACAATATTCTAAGGTTTGGTCCATAAATGAATGTTTCTCATCTCATTGAAAGTGTCTGAAATTTACTAATTATAGTATAATAGAAAAATGTTAAAATAATTATTATTTATCAATATTAAAAAATATTCAAGAATTATAATTTTTATTAATAATGTTTTTGGAAAATTAAAAAATCATTCAGGTTTTAATTTAAAAAATGTACATAGTTTAAAATAGATGTGATCCAGAGGAAAATATCTTTTTTAAACTTAGCGTAAATGTCAACGTCGCACAATTCTATCTTGACACACTTATAAGAAAGAAAAAAATATATTTTTTGAAAATCATTTTACCGGAACCAAATGAATTATTATTTGTATTTATTAAGCGATTATTATAGGAAAAATTTTTCAAATCGAACAAAACGAGTTAAAATTTTAGAAATTAACTATAGAATAAATTTAAATTCTTCTTAAACGTCCAACATTAAAATTTTACTATTGTATTATTTAAAAATAAAAGAAAGATCTGATTAAAAATTTTAAAAAATTGTTATTTTACTCAAATTAAAAAAGCCAACATAACCGAAAACGAAGGGAAGCAAATTAAAAAACTCCTTTCATTCACCAAACATTCCCCGAAATCTATAATTCTACCATCAAGTTTTCAAACCAAAATTACCACAATAAGCAATTTCATCTCATTATTAAATTTATTTTAAAATATTTTAAAACATTATTTATAAAAGAGAACATTTTAATTTTAAATGACTTTTTAATTTACAGACATAATTACGTTCTGGATTTTTTGCTAACAGACTTTAATTTGTAACTTTTATATTTCGGCACAGCTCAAAACATTTTTGGATATATAAGAAATATTTATAAATTTAGATTGTAATTGAAAATATTAATTTGACGCTTTCAAGATTTGAAAATAGGTTGCCATAGAATCTGAAATATCTGAGGACAACTTTTTAAATTTAAATTTTTGTTCAGACAATAAAAATAACATTTGAAATAATCAAATAAAGTTTTTGGAAAAAAGACACAAGGTGAAATCAAATTTTTATTAACAAAATGTTCTTTTTCTATAAAATGCGCAATTTTTCTCATTATAAAAATAACAAAATGATAACACATCTGTTCCAACATCAAAGAATTTATTGAACGGTAATAACATAAAATTATTGAAATAATAAATTTTCCTTAAGTCAAAAAATTCTCTGATTGACGAGTCCAGTGACTACTGTAATTTTTTAAAAATTAATTTTAAAACTTACAAAAAAGATATATTTCAACAATGTTTTTTTCAGTTTTTCAATAAAAATCAACTATTTTAAAAAATTTCCCGAGTCGAAATGTAGGCCCCACTTTGACGCTCCAAGTGGAATTATTGCCCCTACTTTGCGACTGCTTATTCTATTAGCTCCTATGTTGCCACTCCTGAAGATATTTTCTTTCTATTTTGCTTCTATATAAGCCCCTCCACTGAAGGTCTTGTCTCTATGTTCCTGATTTTACTAATGTCTCCTTTAAAGCTCTATATTCTCCGTAAAATTTTTGAATTCTTTTTTAACGCTCTCGCCCAGCAAAAAAGTTCTGTAACTGTTCCAGATAAAAAAAGAAACTGTGTTCTATAACAGTTGTTACAAGATGGCGACAGACCTGTTCTAGAAGAAAAGGTAACAATGTTCTAGAACACAGTGACAAAATTGTGACCGAACTGTTCTAGAACAAGAAGGTAATAGGTTTCTAGAATACTGTGACGAAATTGTGACAGAACAGTTCTCGAAATATGTGACATCACTGTTCTGTTACAGTTGCTGTGGAATTGTTCTAGAACAAACAGAGCGCAGACTTTCTATAATATTTGTTTGAAGTTTGTTCTAGAACTATGCCGTAATAGTGTTAATTTTAAGTTTTAGAACCCTTTTACAAGTGTGTTCTAAAACAAATTAGGAACAAAGATTAATAACGGTTCCAGAACAGTCGTGATGTAATTGTTCTAGAACTGACCAATCACAGTAGTTCTATAACATTTCTTCCAAATTTATTCTAGAACTGTGCCGTAACAGTGTTATATCAAAGTTATAGAACCCTGTTACAAGGGTGTTCTAGAAAAAATTAGGGACAAAGATTGACAACTATTCCAGAACAGTTTGTATGTAATTGTTCTATAACTGACCAATCACACTCATTCTATAATATTTGTTACAAGTTTGTGCTAGCACTGTGCCGTAAGAGTGTTATATCAAAGTTACAGAACCCTGTTACAAATGTCTTCTAGAACAAATTAGAAACAAAGATTAATAACGGTTCCAGAACATTTGTTACCTAATTGTTCTAGAACTGACCAATCACAGACGTTCTGTAACATTTTCTCTAAGCTTGTTCTAGAACTGTGTCGTAATTGTGTATATCGAGGTTGTAGAACCCTGTCACAAGTGTGTTCTAGAACGAATTATGGAAAAAGATTAATAAATGTTCCAGTACAGTAGGTACGTAATTGTTCTATAACCAAAGTGCGAAGTCACATACGGCCCAACATTGGCCCATAGTCGGAAAAAATATTGCCGAAGCTCGGCTGCCACTATCGTGCCAGTGACGGAATGATAACTATGGCCTGAACTTGGCAGCCAAGGTTTGGCTGCCATGGTCGGCCCAACATTGGGTACCAATACTGCTTTAGTCTAAGGTCTAAGGATATGACAAACAAGATATTTAAAAAATAAATATTAATTGATTGCGAGTACTTTGAATATAAATATTAATGGTTCTGTTTAGATTGAATACATATATTATATATAAACTGAGACTTGGCGAAACAAAGTGCTGACTCTGGGCCAAGAATCGGTGGATGATCAACAAATATAATAAGCCAATATTGGCTTCCAGTACTGGCTCAAAATTGGGCCGATTTGAATAAAACATGGGTTTTTTTCGTAAAAGTGACACTTGGCCAAGTACTGTGACGTCACTGGGCCAGACTTTGGCTGATCCTCGTGAAACATGGTTCCCCTTACTAAAAATGGGACTTGGCGCAATAAAGTGCCGATACTGGGCCAAGCATCGGTAAAGGATCAGCAAATATAAATAGCCAATATAGGCTGCCAGCACTGACTCAACACTGGGCGGATCAAAATGCCGATTTAGGCTCAATAACTTTAGCCGATCTTTGGCTGCGAAAATTGGACCAACACTGGGCCGTGTATTCAGCTCCGGCAATCCGCACTTGGGAACTGACCAATCAGAGTCGTTCTATAACATTTGTTCCAAGATTATTCGAGAACTGTGCCGTAATAGTGTTATATCGAAGTTATAAAGCCCTGTTACAAGTGTGTTATAGAGCAATTTAGGGACAAAGATTATTGTTGCTGTATTAATTTCAGTTACATAGATTAATTTTTGTCTATGTGTTATTTTGAACCTACTTTTTATTCTTTAATTGTCAAATCTACCTTTAGAGCTATTGCTTACTTTTGAAATTTTCCAATAAAATGTTTTACAATTTGAAATAATTTATTAGTTTAAATAATCTTCAACTAAAACTTGGGAAATTGTAAGATTTAACATTGAAAATTAAAATAAGTAATAAACAACTAGATGGCTGTAATCTGATTCCATTTTTTGAAATTGTACAGTTTTAAGTTTTTTATTTCGAAATTGCTTTATATTTACATCTAAAATTAATTTTGGAAAAAAATTTAGTTTAACTTATAAAACTTCGTTCTATTTTGAAATATTCTGATAAAGAAAGTTAAAAAAAATGTGCTCGAAAAGAATATTATTTGACTACAGATTCACAAAAGTTATGTGAAATGAGTACATTGTGAAATGTTGTAAATATTCCATTACCTTTTGCATCTTCATTTAACAAAAAATATAAACTTTCATTTTAAGTAGCATAAAACATAAGATTTTTTGACGATTGAAAAAACCAAAATATTGTTATTGTTGAATGATTATACAAAATAACTTAAAACATTATGCAAATATCACTATGTCTTCGTTTTGCTTTCAATTTTTTTATTTTTCGTCGAATAATTTTATTTCGTACAGAAAAGTAGAATGTGGCTCATTAAGGTGTAAGCAAAAACGAAGCCCCTATTTTAAAGCCCTATATGGCAGATTGAGAAATTGTTTAATTTGGATAAAATTCACTTGTCCGCATGGAGTATATTTTGCCCTGGCAACTTCCTTCACAAAAATATTAAATTTCGGTTCCAATACTGATATTAATAATTAGATTCAGAAGAGGAGATTATCAATCTCGAAACCTAATGTAAATACATAATAAAACTGTCCTGACGTCAAATTATACAAAATGTTAATCTGAATCCTATTCATTTTCACAAAATAATCTGAGATTCTCAACGTTAAATAATCTTAATAATACACTATTGTATCAATTTCGGTAGGGCTGGAATTTATTATGACGTAATCAAGAATGTTCTAGAAATTTAGCATAGACATGAACCACTTTTCTAGTACTGCTTTTCTAGTTAAGATTATTTTACGTTGAAAAACTCAGATTATTTTATGAAAATGAATAGGATTTAGATTCAAAACTTAATAGGTTAGAAGCTTCTGGAAGTTGGTAAAGTATAACTATATGATGCAGTAGATCTTTTTGCACAGTAAATCAATAAATTTTGTAATTTAATTTATTATTTAAAAAGAGGGAATACATCATCCTTGCATTTCTCATATGACCTTGATACGTGCACGCGATAACCTTGAATCTTGTTTTTAAATACTTGGCCCTCAAACAATAGCGCAATGTGTTATCTAAGAAAAAGCTGAAAATCATCCTTGTTTTTTTATATAACCTTGACACGTGCACGCGGTAAGCTTGCATCTTGTTTTAATAAATGCGACCTTCACACAATTGCGCAATATTATTCTGTCAGGTAATCGGATCTCCCCAGAAAATTCTAGAAGCTTAGCACAGACATGAACCCTATAGTATAGAAGTTTTTCGAAGTCGGTAAAGTAGGAATCTTGGCCCAGAAACCCACTTGCCCTGACCGTTAAGACCTAGAGAGTAACCCAGTGGGGCATTTATTGGGCTGCCTAATTTTTAAATCGTAATTTCTGATTTAAGCATGATATTAAATGATTTCTAGGACTAGTGAAATCTGTTAAAATTGTCATACAATTGTTTTAAATTTTGTATTCGCAATCCATCCATACTCAATTTAAAGTAAATTTGAAAAAAAAAATCAATTAATAGTTGACTAAACAATGACACAAAGCTTTAAGCAAAATTTACTACTCCTCAAAATCATTCAATGTTCTATCTATTTTATAAAATACGATTTAAGAAAGATTTTTGTAAAAATAAATTGGCTAAACAAATTCAGTCTGTTTAACAAATGAAAAAAGTCTAATAAATTCTTTCTTTACACTATAAAGTCAAAAAAATAAATGGTTGTGTAGATACTTACTTGAGAAAAAAGTGGACATCTCTGACACAATTTTTAGATATCTTAAAAATTAACAATAATTAATTATTCAAATAATCACATAATGTATTTAAAAAATGTATCACTCCAAACAATGACTAACACTTAAATTTCATTAAAATCATAGGATTTTTTAAAATCGCTTAGGTCAGTTATATTTATTTAGTTAGTTAGTTGTAACTCGGGCAGGGAACCCCCTATGGAGCTCCCCTGGCACTTATGCTATAAAGCCTATTGTGCCACACACTTAATATCGCTTTCAGTATTTGACCTCAGACCTCTTGAAGAAGCCCAGTAAGTCAATCATCGACAGCCTTGTAGCTTCCACAGGTTCTATGAAGTAGGGCATAAGGATTTGATGCCTGAGCCTAGCCAATGCTTGGCACTGGCCTAGTACATGCTAAGATGTTTCTTTATCCCTGCCTCATGTCCTGCACTCTTTAGAGAGGTTATACCCGATTTTGTATATATGGTAGTTAAAGTGGTTATGCTCAGTGAGCATCTGAACCACTGTCCTTACGTCTTTATTTGGAAAATACAGGATTTCCCTGACTCTGTCCATTTTGCTGGACCTGCTCGCAGTATACTCGGTGCTTTGTGTGGATCCATCTTTTGATAGCAAGACCAATACAGCAAGCTAGTCCCAGTACCTGTTTCGGCCGTATGTATTTGCCTGCCGCACCGCTTCTTGCCAGTTGGTCGGCTTTTCCGTTGCCCTAGATCCCCGTGTGGCCTGGGACCCATATGAGAACCACTCTTTTTTTCTGCAAGTTGATTCAATACCTTTTTGCATTTCAACCCAGTTTTGATGTTATATCTGGTTTTCCCACTGCAGTTAGTGTCGCTTGGCTGCCCGAACAGATCGTAATCTGTCTTCCAGCCGCGTTCTACTCTAATAGTATCTGAGCACATCGAAGAACGGCAAGGACCTCCACCTGAAAGACAGTAGCATATCTCCCACGCAGGACCACCACTTCACTCTTTCTTACACTGCCAGAAATACCTGCTTCTGACCCTCCCTCACCCCTGGAGTCATCCGTGTACCAGATTTCCCTTTGAAGGAGTGGATAAAATTTCCTTTCTACTCTTTCCTACTTGGAATGCAGATGCGGAAAACCTTGGTAAAATTGAAACGTTTTGTTATTCTGGCCTGTCTAATCTCAAGAATCAGCAGTGGAATGTGGGAGTGGAATACGGGAGTATCACCTCCATTCAGAATCTGCATGTCAGTGCCCGTTAGGTATTCGATTAAATCTCTTCTTCAGTCATTGATATTTGTGTGCCCTCACAACGTATGGCGAGACATCGCATCACATGCTACCAGCAGAGGAATCCTGTTTTTCTGGCAGTGCTGAATTAGAATCTCCACCCCTCTGGAAGTAGGGGATCCATCATGTTGATTCCCGTCTCAGCCATTAAACGACTAAGCCGGGGCATCCCTGGATACTTCTGGTTCCCCTGAGGAGCTCTGTTGGGTCACCCTGAAGGTAATGCTGCCTACCCCCAAATAGAGCCAGCAGTCCAGATCCGCAAGAACTCTGAATCCGGATTCAGGAAGTCTGACCACCAGGATCCAGCTACTCCCCTTCTGCCTGGATCCCTGTCCGCAGGAGTATACCTTCCACGAACCCGTCCTCAGAGTCGGGTTTTGGAAGCACAGGCGCCCCAGAGAGGTCATCGGATTCTCGGGCTTTCCGTGAATCAGAACGGTCGCTCTGCGGTATCTTTGCAGACATTCCGTCCTCCTGAGCTTTAGATTTAGTCCCTCTTTTAGCCTAAACGTAGAAGTCTTCTATGCCAACCAGTCTCTCGATCAAACATCCGCGGCCACGACCGCGATGGCCCCCGACTTGATGAAGATCTCGTTGAACCTGGGGGGCGGGGGTGCCTCGCGGGGTAACGCGGTTTACGGTATGCACGGAATACAATAAAATTCATGGCATTTGCGTAATTCACTGAATTCAAGAAAATCAGGCATTTTTTTGGAACTCATGCAATCTATGGAATTCACATAACTCATAACAATCAGAGCATTCATGCAGTTTACGGAATTTACGGAATCCAAAGAATTCATGGAAATCAAAGAAGGTCAACTTTGTTTTCTTACATGGAAACCTCCTTTTTTTACATCTACAATCGATAGAGCGGCAAATTCTACGTTCAGGTACGTACCCAAGTCTTAGGTCAATTGTAACGTTCAAGGTCAGTTAGAGGTTATTTGAAATTGCCAAAGATTTCCAAGAGGTTCGTGCAATTCCTGAAATAAATTTCAACGAGAAATTCATTGGTGAGCTCGGTATTGATCATATCATATTGCATGAATCCCCTTGCCTCTCACGTTTCGGGGTATTTGATTAGCGTGATTCCCCTTGCTCTCACGCTTTAGTGAAGATGTTTGAACTGAAAACCTTGAGCTTCTTGAAAAAAAGGTATGTGATTGTAAAAATGAGTTACAGCACTACGAATCTCCCTATCAATCAAAGTAGCCTGTTGTAGAATCCGATTCTGCAATTCGTCTAGGCTTTGCGGTTGCGTTGAGTATACTGAGTATACTGAGTTGAGTATACTGAGTGTGGGTTTTCAACAAATGCTTGGGCTATGTCCATCTGCAACTCCTCAGATCCTGCAGATTTTGGCCGACTAGTTCTCTGAAGGTCCTTGATAGATCCATGATTCATAAAACGCCTTGCAGTTCTTTCAATTGTTGATTTTGAGACAGGATTGAACCCTTCTCCGTTACGAAAAGTGCGAATAAAAAGCAAATGAACTTGATCGTAAGATCGAACTCGATCTCCCCAACTACGCATCATTAATACAGATGCCTTCTCTCGTTCCAAAAGTTTAGCTTGCGCCATATTAATCTTTCAGCGAAAGATGGTAAGCATGTACTCGTAATATGTAAATTTAGTTTCGATTCGTAATATTCGTATGGAAAAACAGTATAGGACTTTAGCATCGCCTTAGGTATTGACTTAGGTCTCGAGAAACATTATAGGACTGTATAACTCTTCGGGGAGGAACAGAACTCTCACCAGAACACCTGGAACGTAGAATTTTCTGCTCTATCGATTGCAGATGTGAAGAAAGGGGGTTTCTATTTTAAAAAAAAAACAAAGTTGACTTCAAAAAGTCATGAAGGTCAACTTCAACGTCAAAATGAAGATCACAATTGAATTCCTCGTTAAAATTTACTACGGAAATTACAATGACCTCTTGGAAAACTTTGTTAATTTCAAATAACCTCTAACTAACCTTGAACGTTACAATTGACCTATGACATGGTTACGTACCTGTACGTAGAATTTTCGACTCTATCGATTACAGATGTAAAAAAGGGGGGTTTTAATTTTTTTTTAAAGTTGACCTTCAAAAAGCCATGAAGGTCAACTTCAAGGTCAAGATGAAGGTCACCATTGAATTTCTCGTTGAAATTTACTTCATGAATGAACTTCACTTTTTGGAAGAATATTTTACCTGAGGAAATATCCAACCGTCCCGGAACTTTTTAGACATCCTGTATATATAATTAAATTGTACAGGTTATCTTGAAGGTTCCTATACAGGAACCTTCGTAACGTGATTTGAAACGTTGGTCTATGTGCATATGTTATAGAAGCGTGTTTAAGATACTATACATAAACTGCAAAGAAACTAATTTTTCAGGTTTCCCTATTGGCTTTGCAATCTCAATAGTAAGTTCGATCTTAAAGAGAATAAAAGAAAACATGCTTTATAGTGATATTTTATTCATTTTAATTCACACAGGATCTATTTGAGGCTACCTATGCAGGTACTTGTTGTGAATAGTGAGCGAGAACATGTCCAGGAACCTCGGAGTATTGTGGACATGTTTCCGGACTCGTGCTTACACATGAACCTGCACAGGTAATATTGACGGTTCGTATACAGAATTCTCCGCAAAGTGATTTGACACGCGTTTGATGTGCAGGATCTAGTTCAGAATCTTGTAGATGAATCTGTAGAGGAATTCATCCGCGAGAGTTCGCAAGTGGCTTGGCTTTCTCTATGGTGATTTCGATATTCTAAATAATAAAAGGAAAGCTAATTTATCGCCATGTTATATCATTTCAAATTTACTTCAAGAAGTAACCTGTACAGAAACCAAAAATCGATGATACAAAGGTTCGTTTTTCCATTCAGGTTCCATTGCAGAATTATGTACTTTTCCTTCGCCAAATTTCTGCACATCGTCCGTCATAGTTACCTGTGCATGTACCTGTGTAGGATCGTGTCCAGGTACATATCCAAGATTCGTCCGGGCTCTCTGGACAAGATTTTAGCTAAATAGCAACTTAAATAATGTTTAGTACCTTTATTAATGATAAACTTTCGTGGAATTCAAGGAACTTACGTAATTCCCAGAGTTCATGGAATTCAAGGAACGCACGAAATACGCAGTATTTATGGAATTCAAGGAATTAATTGTTTTGCAAAATTCACTGTTTTGCAGAATTCATGGAATTCATCTTATTTATCGAATTCATGGAATTGGACGAATTCATGGAAAGCCATTAATTCATGAAATTCACGCAATTAATGGAATTAATGGAATTCAAGGAATTCACTGAATCGACTAATCACTTAATTTACGAATTCAAAGCATTCACGAAATTCATTTAACGCTTGGAATCCACAGAATTCATGCGTTTCGCAAAATTCACGGAATTCAAGGAATTAACGGAATTGACCAAATTCATGGAAAAAGAGGAATTTAAGAAATTCGTGGAATTTATGGAATTCAGAAATTTAATGAATTCTTGAAATTCGAGGAATTCACGTGATTGATGAAATTCACGGAATTGAAGAAATTCAAGGAATTGATGATAATTCATGAATTCCATACATTCCTTGAATTCCGTGATTTCATTGAATGCCACTTAATCATTGAATTTCATAAATTTCCTGAATTCTGTAAATTACATGAATTCTCGAATTCCATAAATTCGCTGTATTTCATTAATTTCGAGAGTTTCTTGAATTTTATTAATTTATTGAGTTCCGTAAATTCTTTGGATTCCGTAAATTCCTTGAATTCTTTTAATTCTTTGATTTATGGAATCCAAAAATTCATGAAAATTAGAGAATTAAAAGAATTCAAGAAAGTTATGGAAATCAAAGAATCAGTTCCATGAATTTCATCAATTGCGTGAATTCCTTAAATTTCAAGAATTCCTTGAATTTCTTCAATTCCATAAGTGCCACGAATTTCTTAAATTCCTCTATTTCCATAAATTTCGTGAATACCGTGAATTCCTTAAATTCCACGAATTCCATAAATACTGCGTATTTCGTGAGTTTCTTGAATGCCATGAACCCTGGAAATTACGTGAGTTCTTTGAATTCCACGAAAATTTATCATCAATAAAGGTACTAAACATTATTTAAGTTGCTACGTAGCTAAAAAATCTTGTCCAGGGATCCCGGAGGATCCTGGATATGTTCCTGGACACGATCCTACACAGGTACATATACAGGTAACTTTGACGGATCAGGTGCAGAAATTTGGTGAAGGAAACTGTACATAATTCTGCAATGGAATCTGCACTTACAAACGAACCTTTGAATAATCTATTTTCGGTTTCTGTACAAGTTACTTCTTGAAGTAAATTTGAAATAATATAACATGGCGATAAATTAGCTTTCCTTTTATTATTTGGAATATCAAAATCACCATAGAGAGAGTCAAGCCCCTAGCGAACTCTCGCAGATAAATTCCTATACAGGTTCACCTACAAGATTCTGAACTAGATCCTGTACATCAGTCGCGTGTCAAATCACTTTGCGAAGAATTCTGTACAGAAACTGTCAATATTACCAGTACAGGATCATGTGCAAGTGCGAGGCCGGAAACATGTCCACAATCCTCCGAGGTTCCTGGACATGTTTTCGCTCACTATTCACAACAAACGACAGTCCTCATCAGTATGGAATATTTCTTTTTTCGAAATTTTCCACCTGTGTGATCATAATACATAATTTGTAGACATGAAGACTTAGAAAATGACAGACATGGCGACAGTTCTTAAAAATTTATGTATGAAATATACGAGGGTAGTTCAATAAGTCCTTAGAAAGAAGTATAAAAACAATGCGAAAGCCTTGAGGCTTATAGAACTGCTGCAAGAAATTAGAAGAAGTTACTGTCTACTAAGAAAGCCACTTGCGAAAAGCGACTGATAGACGAGTTGGTTGCAGCAAATAATTCTACTGTGTTGTGGTCCATTATTAATGGAAACTGATTTAGGCCATAATCGGCAAATAACATCAACCCTGAAATATGGCACGCCTATCTCCTGGAAATCTTCCCTAGTAGACTTGTAGACAATGATTTCGCTTTGAGTAACTCCCACCTCTTACTCGATAGTAATATAACTGCTATGGAAATTAGGGACAGTCTAAAAAAATATAAAGATGCAAAGGCAGCAGGGTGCGATGGTATCGATTACAGCTTTTACAAAAGGTTACCAGAAAATTGGATTCTGTACCTGGAGAACATGTTTAACAAAGTCATGGTGCAGGAAAATGTACCAAAGTCCTGGGGTAAATTATCCATGTTTATGTTGCATAAGAAGGGGGATCCTGGCAATACTGGTAATTATAGACCCATCTCCCTTGTGAATTCCATTGCAAAAATTTTTCGCAAATTTTGTTAATAAGGCTAATTGCTTGGACGAACGAAAATAAAATAATTCCGGAATTCCAATCTGGCTTTAGGACTGGGAGAGGGTGTCTCGACAACCTGCTTATTTTGCTACCTATAATCCAGATTTGCCTGAGACACCCTAAATCTTCGGTGTACACAGCTTTTATAGATTTTAAAAGTGCCTTTCGATCGGTAGCTTATCATTTATTATGGCAAAAATTACATAAAATAGGGGTTAGCTCTAAGCTGATTAAAGTGATAAAATTTTTTTATGAAGTCGCACATGCAAGGATTAGGAGATTAGGAGAATTTTTAATCATCCGAGATCTTTCTCGTAACCTGCCTAAGGGAGAGCTGTGCCTACATTGTGGTGCAGAAAAAGGCGATTTTCACCACTTTCTGGTCGAATGCCCACGTTTTAATAAGTCCAGGTTTAGTTATTTTTAGGAGGTTGCTCACTGCGTTGACCATGAGTCGTTTTGGAAGGGAATTTTATCGACCTCAGATGTCGCGTACTCAAAAAAATTTGTTAAAATGATAACAGAAATGTTAAAGTAGCGTATCTTTTAATTTTAATAGTTCTTTTTTGAACACGTCGTCGACAGGTTAGATTATAGAGCGTTTCTATATTTTCAATGTAAGCTTAAGTATTTTGTTGGATGGATCTGTTACATCTAGCTAAATATTGTTTTATTTTTGCGTTTTTATTTTCTGTGTATTGGTCAGAAATACGACAAGTTCTCTGCAAAATGACTGTATAGTCTCTCAATAAATATATACTATACATCTCACAATACCTATCAAATTCTATTAAAGCGGTTTTAGGTAATACTTCTCGACATCCCTGGCGGACCGAAGGAACCGAATGAAGTCTTTACAAAGTACCCGTAAAGACCCCATTGGGTCCCCATTCGGTTCCTTTTTATAAGACTAAAAAAAACAGCTTAAGAATAAAAAAAACAGCTCAAGACTAAAAAAAACAGCTCAAGAAGTATGTTGCGCGCGAAGGTCAAAAATAAAATTCTATCTCACTTGCATCGCAGCGTTGTTGCCTGAGGTCTCCACTGTGTGGCGCTAGCATCCAGACAATATTCTCAAGTTACCGACGGAACGCTTTTTATCTGCTACTAAAAGAAGATGCACATAAAGGAGCCTTCGGTCCATGTAAATGACAGGTATTTTATTTTTTTAAGTTTTTAACGCTGCAAGAAACAGTACTTGTGATTACTCCGTGAGCTTCTAATTCAAATATTAACGTAGAATCTGAATTTCAGCCATTTAAAAGTTGATTATGCTGTTTTATCAGTTTTTGAAACAGGAACAGAATGAAGACCCAATGGGATCTTTACGGGTACTTTGTAGAGGCTCCATTCGGTTCTTTCGGTCCACCAGGGATATTAAAGATAGCTGGAACTTTGCGGAAAAGGTTAATAAATTCCTTGCCGTGATCATTCCATCTGCTGGAAGGCATGTGATAAGTGTGTGTTTTTCAATGTCAACAATAATCTCAATTTTCATTTAAGTCCGTCCAACAGACGAAGTCATTTCAGTAACGAACAAATTAAATTTAACAAACAGGTAATAACTCCGAATAATATAATATACATCATTTTTATTTTTATCTTAATTATCACGACTCTCATTTACTTGTACTACTATTCGAATTTGTAATATTCTTTTTTTGCTATTTAGTACATAATTTTTTAAGAACTGTCGCCGTATCTGTCCCTTTTTAAGTCTTCATATCTACAAATGATGTACTATGATCACACAGGTGCAAAATTTCGTAGAAACAAATATTTTATACTGATCAGGACTGTCGACGTACAGTCGAAACATCTACCAAATATGTACTGAGAATCTCTCAGACATAATTTCAATAAATTGACCAGTAATTGACTGAGATTTTGACTTCGATCTACAAGAATGTAAAATTTAATGTTGAAGTTCGAGTCCAGGAACATGTTCAGAATCCTCCGAGGTTTCTATACAGGAATTTTCAGATGGGTAATGTACTTCTATTGGAGACCCCCCCCCCCTAACATGTTACTTACCTTAGCGTTTGGCATAAACCCATCTCCCTTTAATTGGTAACGTCAATTATTTACCCTAACAATACTTGCCAATAATTTATAGTCTAAATAAAGGCTGATAAATAAAAAAATTACACGTATAGTTTTTTAAAGATTTATTAGACATACACAGAATTTTTTATATTAACATATTGAAAACCCATCAGTAATAGGCATTCCCTGCATTATAATCATCGTTTACAATAAATAATTGACAATCATGGTATTAAAATTTACAATAGTAAAGAAAAGTAAGCAAATAAACAATAAAGAAAACGCAAATCATTTTCTTTTCGTTCCGTTACAGATCTACAACTTGAATTGATTCACACTGTGAAAGGTCTTGTGCAGAAGGTGCGGTTTATTCTAAAACAGA
Organism: Belonocnema kinseyi; assembly: GCF_010883055.1. Classification (NCBI taxonomy): domain Eukaryota; kingdom Metazoa; phylum Arthropoda; class Insecta; order Hymenoptera; family Cynipidae; genus Belonocnema; species Belonocnema kinseyi. The sequence continues at coordinate 108,261,894 of NC_046665.1, read as the reverse complement.
GGAAAAGCATTTTTCTTTCAGAATTTTGTATAAATCATTTTTTTTTTTTTTTTATGTGAAAAGCTCGATTTTTGAAAAAATGGAAAAAAGAAGTAGTGGTCATAAAATCTTTGTCAATAAAAGTATTTGGAATGTTGGCCGACATTTCGCCACCTGGTGCCGAAAACAGGAACTAGACAGGATAGGTTCAATTTTAAAGATGTATTTTAATGGTTGCATAAAAGTGTTTTTACGAATGTTCTGTGAAGTTTAAAACAATGTCTGAATACTAAAAGATGATCTTCATCAAAAACAAATCGCTTTAGACAGAATTTCCATCTTACACAATTTAAAAAAATATTTCGATAAAAAAATATGTTTTCTAACTGTATAATATGTAAATTCCATCTAAAGCTCTTTGTTTCCAATTAAAACTTATTTTTATTACCTAATAAATACTTGAAACTCTTTAAAAATACTTTAAAACACTTTTATGCACAAATTAAAATGCATCTGAAAATTGTACCCATTTTTTCTAGTTTGGATTTTCTCATCAGTTGGCGTATCGTAGCTAAAAGAATTTTCCAGAAATAATTTCCACCCAAAAAATGTTGATTTTGTCTGCCGGAATAGCCTTTTATTTTTCCGGCAGATGCTAGAAAAAATCAAAAAGCAGTTTTCCTCAAAATTCATGCTAATGGCGGTATTTTTCACATTTTTTTTAACCTTAATCATTTTTAGTCAATAAGTTACGAGTTTCTAGGCATTTTGGAGTAATTTTAAATTGCGTAAGCAATTATTATTAATTTAAACAATTTGATTCCACCTGTGAGTCGCAAAAGGTATGAGAGGGTAGTGATGTCGGCAAGGAAGAAAAAAGAAGTTAAAATGAAGCATATGGAAGAAGAGATTAGGGTGTGGAAGGAAAGGACGGAAAAAAGCTTGAGAACGTAGGGGGTAAATCATAAATAGAAGTAGTTGACAGGAGAGAGGATGAGAAGAAAGAGCGGAGAGAGCGGATGGTGAAAGGACAAGGGCAATGAAATTGAGAATGGAGAGAAAAGGTATGGCTGGTACGAGAAATAATATTGCGATAAGAGGACTGAAGCTCAAGAGCAGAGAAAGAGAGGAGTGGAAGCGTGGCTGCAGATCATAGAGTGAGTTAAATTAAAGGTAGGTAAAGTTAAAATGGAGAAAAGAAAGGAGTATGAAGTGGAGGTTGTGGAATTGGAGAGCTGGGAAGAAAAGTTTAGGGGAATGCAAAAACTAAAATAGGATAAAGAATAAAAAGGTTTTCATCTATCACGATTTGACAAAGAAGAAGAGATGTGCAGAGAATGCTGAACGACAAGGCTGGGAGAGAGTGCAGTTAAGGGAGGGCGGAGAAGGCAGAGCATCGAAAAATAAAAGTAGATGAGAAAATTTGAATCTGGGATGAGGAGAAACAGGGGTTGAAGGAAGTACAGGTAAATTTGTCTCTCGAAAAGTAGAGGGTGGAGTAAAGCAGTATGGAAACTTGTTAAGGGGGTATAGGTAGAGGCTCCAGGAGGGGGTCAGAGAAAAGAGGAAAGAAAGGAATAGTAAGGGAATTGTAACATGTGTTCGGGATGGATTAGAGGAAGAAGTCATGAATAGGGACAGGGAGAGGGGGAGGGCGTGCAAATAGGGAAAATAAAGATAGCAGGGATAACGTGTATATTTGTAACTGTGCAATAAGGATCGGATAGAAAAATTTAAAGAAAGGGTAGAAGATTTACTAGAAGAGAGATATAAAAAGGTATAAAGTTAGGGGGGGGGGTGCTGTAATGCGAAAATTGGATGGAAAGAGGGTTTTTGCAGGGAAGGAGATATGTGCAAAAGGAAATTGAAGTAAAAGGTAATAAATGAGGGAAGGGGTATTGAAAAGTGAAGCACTGGTTGGAGGAGTGTGAGGAGGAGGAAGGGATTGGATGAGTATGGTAGTACTTTTGGATGAAAGGGGGCACAAAAGGGCACTAGCATGGGTGAAGGGGGTGTTGGCTAAGATAGAGAAGAACACAACGAAAGAGGAAGAAAATTAGGGAAGGAAAGATTGTGAATAGGAGAGGAAGTAGGAAAAGCGAGAAAGTAGAGACATGCGTGCGAGTCCTAGAACTAAAGTATGAATGGATGTTAGTTCCTAAGAGTTGGTTGTAAGAAAATTCTGTGGAAAAGGGAAGTGTAAACAATTCACACATGCAAAAATGAAAAATTCGTGAAAATTTATGCTTACAACAGTAATCGACAGGTTGAAGACTATTAACAATGAACTATTTCACCGCAATTAATCGGTTTTGGTCCTCTAAAAAAGATACCGATTAGTACAATACTGCACACTACAAAGTAGACAGTAACAGTTCTTAGGGATGCCATGCTGAAAGTTTAATGATTCTGAGACGTCTTGCAAATCGCTTTAAATACAGAAAAATTAGTCCCCATCTTTCTTGTGAAAATAATCATTGTCATGTGCATTCAAATTTCCACGAAAACAAGACCATCAAATTTTATTTACTCAAAGTGCTACATGATGATGACTTTCGTAAGATATCGTCAAAGCTGCGCAGTGGAATGCAGACCAAGGGTTTTTTCGGCATTTATGCCGCAGTCTAAAGTGCATAAATTTTACTTTGCTTAACGCAATTTTTTTGTTAATAAATTTCCGGTATGAAATGATAAATACTTTGAATTAGGGCGAATTCGGTTTGAAATCCGACTTCCCGTTAAAAATCTTTTATTTTTAGCTACAATTGAGGAAATGAATTGATTTATTAATTTTTAGTTTGTTTAAAATTATATTATTTCTCTAAATATATATTTTTAAGTACTATACGAATCCTTGAGCTAAAAAAAATGTTTAGTTTAAAATTCAAGTTTTTCTATTGCCCAGCATGAATGTTTTATTTATATTGGATGCGAAAAATCCTGACCGTTAAACTGACCATTAATAAAGTAAAAGAGAAATGCTTTGGATGGGTGAAAGATTCTGCATCCTTTAATTGTTTTTTAAAAATTAATATTATAAAATTAATAAATGGAAAAACAAAAATCATTCATATACTTCCTCTTTTTAATCTTAAATCATTCACGTTAAAAATAACAATATGAAAATAAAAATTTTGACATAGCTATGTGTTTTTTAAGTATATTTATTTTTAAAGTTATACATTGTAAATTATAATGTTAATTACAATTCAAATTACAATATAACTGTTCTAAGTTTTCTAAAGAAATTCAAAAATACTTTAAACTTTTTCGGTATTTCAAGAAATTATTTTATTTATTTTGCATTAAAATTATATAAATGTGAATTCCCTGTACTTTGCGAAAAGTCAATCAAATTTTTGATAATTTTAGATATTCCAAAGACCTAACTGAAAAAACCTTATTATTTCTCAAAACATCATCGGAATCTTCCAGAATTTTTTCAACAATTTTTAAAATTTCCACACATTTTAAATGATATTTTTTTGCAAAACGTATAAACATATTTAAAAAAGATTAAAATTTTTTCTTAAATGTTTTAAAAATCCCTTAACAGTAAAATAAATTACCTTTAAATCTTTATGTTTTTTTAGAACTGAAATAATTTCAGCGGATTTTTCAAAATATTTAAAAATATTCTTATAAAATTGATTTAAAAAATATATTTTCCATTTTCCTAGGAATCTTAAAAAAATTTCAATTGTCTTGAAAACTTTCAAAATGTTGACAAAGCTTTTGCCTTTTTTCAAAAGCTTCAAAAATATTTATTATCTTTATATTTATTAAAATCTTTTAAAATTAACAAACAAATTTGCATCGTTTTTAAAACATCTATAAATATTTTTAAACTGATATGAATTCCTAAAAATTTGTTTAAAATTCTTTTAAAACAAACAAAAAATTCATTCGATTCTTCCAGGTTCTTTTTTGCGAATGTAAAAAATCTTTTTAAATGCTGTTTCAAAATCAATTTTTTTTAATATTTAGAATTTTTCTTTGAATCTGTTTAAAAACTGGAATATATGAATTTTTAACATTTTCAACAACAGAGATAATTTTTAAATGAATAAAATGTATTTATGAAAAAAACTAATTTTTAACAAGGCCGTCCATTTTTAAAGAAATAGAAGATTTTTTTAACAAAACGTAAAGAAATTATAAAAGAAATATTCAAATTTTTATATTAAGAGAAAATGTAATCATATTTTTAATTCAGAAAGGCGAACTTCAATACAAATAGTTGATTTTTCGACAAATAAAAATTTTTCATTACAAAATGAATGTTTTATTTAAATCTTCCAAGATTCTCTTCTGACAAATTGAAAAAGTTTTTTCAAATATTGTTTTTCCAATTTAATTAAAAAAATTATTGTAGATTTCCTTAGGAATTTTAACAAAATTTGATTCTCTCAAAATTGGTTTTGACACTGATCCGAAGATACAATTTTTCAAGATAACGTGTAAATCAGCAGACAAAATAATTATATAAAAAATGTATATGATAAAAACATTTAATAATAATAATAATGAACTATCAACCGCAAAAATGAATTTTTCACAAATTCTTTTGATTATTGAAGAAATAGAGGAATTTTTATTAAAATGATAAACATTCAAATTAAGTAATTGAATTTTCTTACAAAAAGTGACATTTTTTCGATAAAGCACTTGCTTTTTTAACGCTCTAGTTAAGTTTTTAATTAAAGAAGACAATTTTCAAAACAAAAGCAGAATTTTTAAACAATAATATTAACTTTAAAATCAAAGTTTTCAATTTAAAAAAATACCAATTTTCATTGAATCTGTTGAATTTTGAACTAGAAAAGACTATTTTTCAACTGAAAATGAGATCGTTAAATTTTCAGTTGAAAAAGTTAACTTTGAACCAAACTGCTGAATTTTTAAATTTCAAATATCATCTTTCAAACAAATACTAATATTTCCATCAGAAAAGATAAATTGATTTTCAACAAATTAGTTGCAATTTAACCAGAGATAAATTAAAAATTAAAAATATGATTCTTCATCGAAAAAATTAATTTTCAACAAAAGAGATTCACTTTTAAGTATAAAGTGGCATTTTTAACTGAGAAAAAAATTCTCAACGAACAATGTAGCCAAATTTTCTATTTTATTTCAGAAATATTTTCTTTTTGAAGTACTACTTCTTCTCTAAAAACTACCAGAATCACTTTCATTTGTTTTCAATTTTTTTATCATTTTTTTTAATCTTTCAATTCTAAAAAGAGTCCCTTAGGAGCTTCCAAAAATTATTTCTATAATCTACAAAATCTTTGGAATTGCTTAGAAGTATTTATAAATAATCACATGATATTAATTTCTAAAAATAAAGAATCCTTGCAATTTTTCGAAAGAAACTTTAAAAAATTTTAATTCTTTTGAAAACTTTCCAAATTTATAAAAATCTTTTTATAGGTTTGAGTTTCGTTTTTATTTTAAGTCCAAAATTGAAATTAATTATATTTTTCGACGATACTGATACGTGCATGAAAATTCGCAAATTACAATATTATAAGTTTTGGTCCATAAATTAATTTTTATCTTCTCTTTGAAAGTTTCAAAAGTTTACTAATTATAGTATAAAGGAAAATAGTTAAGATCATAATTATTTATCAATATTAAAAATCATTGAAAATTTTATTTCGATCAAAATGTTTTTGGCAAATTAAAAAATTAATGAGGTTTTTGTTTTCTAAATGTAGATATTTTAAACTAGATGTGCTCCATACGATATTATCTTCTTTAAACTTGACATAAATGTCAATGTCGTTCAATTCTATCTTGACACACTTATAAGAAAGAAAAAAACATATTTTTGGAAAATCATTTGACCG
>NC_046665.1:108252213-108255960 GCF_010883055.1 Belonocnema kinseyi | reverse complement strand
ATAGTTCTTCATCCCTCTTAATACTTTTTTCACCTCCTTGGTAGTGATGGGTGGGCATTCTTTATCAGGTGTTATGAGGGCAACACATAACTCCTTGAAGCTTTTCTGAGTCTTCGTCCAGTCTATGCTGAACTTCGTAGACTTCTCTCCAAAATACTTCGACTTCTTCTGATTTGGGTGGGTGTTCGACAGTAACTGGAGGGTCTTGGAAGAGTCGAGATGGTTCTGAGAGAAACTGTTGATTTTCTCTGACCCACCTCTCCCTCCGCTCTAGACTTCTCTTAGCGCCAGATAGTATCCGTATTCTCTCAGCAATATACTGCCTGATGGTCAGCAGCTTTGACTTGTTAAGTGTGTGATAACGGGTCCGGAGCTCGTGCGCGAACTTTCGAACCTTGGAGGTAAAATTTCTGCCAGATGTGATGTAGTCAATCACACATTGAATACGGGACGCGTACTATCTTGCCCGGCCTATCTTTATGGCAACTTGATGCATTCGTCTTTTGGTCTTATGATCAGCCGTTGGTTTTGTTTTACGGTTCGCATCGGCCAAAGCTCTCGCTGCATTATACACACAATAATTGATAGCCCAGAGGTCGGATTCACCGGAAAAATGTCCACGAAGCTCGTCATCCATTTCAGCCAAATCTTTATGCTTGAGAGAAACCTTGGTGTTGATGTTTCTCCGGGTCTATATATATTATATTATAATTATGTTACATTATAATAGTCTTATTTATATCTTGATCCACATTTCAAAGTAATTAAAGAAATTGGCGACTTTGGAATTCATCTCGTTTGGATAAAAACTCCATTATTTGGTTGAAAAATAAATTTTTTTGTTGAAGGTGTAACTATTTTGTAAAAAAAGTCCTCTTTTCTTTCACAAGTTCAACTACTTTGTTAAAATGTATTTTTTTTTTGTCTTTGAAGGTTCATCTCTTTCGTAAAAAATACATTTTTGAAACTGAAAATTTAACAAATTTAGTTATTTGGTTGAAAGTTCAACTCTTTGATTGAAATCTCATATTTTTCACTTAAAAATTTCAACTTTTTGTAGATAATTGGTCTTTTTGACTTTAAAATTAAATAATTTCGTTGAAAATTCATGTATTTTGTTTAAAATTTGTCTGTTTTGTAGATCATTAATTTTTTAAGTCAAAAACTCATCTTATTGATTGACAATTCTACAACTTCGTTGAAAATTCATTTTTCCTGTTAAAAATTATTTATCTTTATCTGAAAATGTAACTATTATATGATTAATTAAAAATTAATTGTATATATTGGCTAAGTTAAAAAATGTTTTTTTTATAAAAAACATTAATCTTCTTGGTGGAAAATTCACATTTTCCCGTGAAAATTTAACAATTTTGTTGAAAATTCGTTTTTTTTCTTATTCAATTCAATTTTTTATCACAGTCTTAATCGATATTTGAACTATTCTATTTTTAAGTGAGGTTTTATTCTGTACATTGTATTAGTTAAAACACGAATTATTTGATAGAAAATTAATTTATTTGTTTTCGATTCTGATTTTTTTTTAATTGAAAGAATTATTGAATAACATTTTTTAAGTTGAATTTAAAGTATTAAAAATGGAACAATAATTGATTTTACAAGATGATTCTAAATCCGTTGAAAATTAATCAAATATTATTTCAGTCTAAAAATTTTTTATTTTTAACCCATTCAATTGGAAATTTTTTAATTAAAAAAAAACAACAAAATTTCGTTAATTATTATCAATATTTGACCGTTCATTTCAAACAGCCTTGAATTGCTAAAATTGTAATGAGGTAAATTTTGACTTTGAACGCTACAATTTTAATTTAAAAAAAGATTCCAAATTAATTTAAAACTTGAAATTATTTCAAATAATTTGAAAGACGTTGTAGATTTTTGCAGATTACAAAAAAAATAAGCTGTTTGAGAATTGTAAAATATTTGAAAAGAATAACAAAAATGGTTGTAATTGCTAAGAAAATTCAAGATGATTTTTTATTTTAAAAAATTAATTTTAAGTGAGTATTTGAAAAGATTTTAAAAATTTAAAAAAAATCAGGACGATTTTAAGGCAATTTTTTTATTTTGCACTTTTTTTAATGTTAGGAAAAAAATCTAATTAACAAAATATATTAATTTTCAACCGAAAAGCTAACTTTTTAACAAAATAAATTAATTTTCTATCAAATAATTGGTGTTTTAGCTAATACAATGTACAGGATAAAGTTTCAACCATAAATGGAATAGTTCAATTTCCACATAAAAGCGATTAATTTTTAATCAATTCTAGAATAGTTGCATTTTCAGATAAAGAAAATTAATTTTTCAAATATTCACAACATTTTCAAAATCTCGTTTGGATAAAAACTCAATTATTTGGTTGAAAACTTAATTATTTTGTGGAAAATATAACTATTTTATAAAAAAAGTCCTCTTTTCTATCAAAAGTTCAACTACTTTTTTAAAATTTATTTATTTTTTTATTTAATAACTATTCTGATAAAAATATGTTTTATGTGCTGTGAAAATATATTTTTATACTAACAATTAATATATACCATTTTGGGTTAAAAAAATTATGTATTTTGTTAAAAATTCGTCTTTCTTTGTAGAAATTTAATTTCTTTATGGAAAATTTATGCTTTTTGGTTAAAAATTAAAATTCATGGTTGAAATGTCAACTGTAAATTAATTTTTTCCTTATTAAGGATTCATAATTATAATTGAAAATTTAACTATTTGCCTCCAAATTAACTTTTTTGTTAAAAATTTTACTGATTTGTATAAAATGCATCTTTTGGGCGTTAAAAGTCAACAGTTTGATAGAAAGTTAAACTATTTGGTCGAAAACTAAAATTTTGGTTGGATAATCATATTTTTGGATTAAAAAATCAGCTTTTTTGTAGATAAAACTCTTTTTGACTTTGAAGTAAAAGAATTTCGTTAAAAGTTCATGTATTTAGTTGGAAATTGACCTTGTTTGGTAGAAATTTAATGTTTTTTGCTGGAAATGTATCATTTTTGATCAGAAATGCGATTGCTTGGTTGAAATTTCAACTGTACATCTTCTTGGGTTTAAAAGTCGCTTTTATGTGGAAATTGAACTATTCCATTTTTGGTTGAAACTTTATCCTGTACATGGTATTAGTTAAAACACCAATTATTTGATAGAAAATTAATTTATTTTATTAAAAATTAAATTTTTGGGTTGAAAATTGATATATTTTGTTAATTAGATTTTTTTCCTAACATTAAAAAAATTGCAAAATAAAAAAGATTCCTTAAAATCCTCCTGATTCTGTCACAGTGTTCTAGAACACTATTACCTTTTTCTTCTAGAACAGTTCTGCCCCCATCTCGTAACAATTGTTATAGAACACAGTTTCTTTTTCGTCTGGAACAGTTACAGAACGCGTTTTCTGAGTAAGAGCGTTAAAAAAGAACTTAAAAATTCTACGGAGAGTATGGAACGTCAAAGTAGGGCCTATGTTTCGACTCGGGAAAGTTAAAAAAATAGTTGATTTTTAATAAATCAACTGCGAAAATATTGTTCGAATACATCTGTTTTTAAGTTTTGAAATTTATTTTTAAAAAATTATAGTAGCCACTGGGCTCGTTAGTCAAAGAATTTTTTGATTTAGGGAAAAGTTTTTTATTTCAATAAATTTATGTTATTGCCTTTCATTAAGTGCTTTGATATTGGAACAGATGTGTTTTCATTTTGTTATTTTTATAATTAGT
>NC_046665.1:108250900-108252113 GCF_010883055.1 Belonocnema kinseyi | reverse complement strand
GGGAAAAGTTTTTTATTTCAATAAATTTATGTTATTGCCTTTCATTAAGTGCTTTGATATTGGAACAGATGTGTTTTCATTTTGTTATTTTTATAATTAGTAAAAGTGCGAATTTTATAAAATAGAAAATTTAGTAAATAAAGATTTTATTTCACCTTGTGTCTTTTTTCCAAAAACTTTATTTGAATATTTGGAATGTTATTTTTATCGTTGGAACCAAAAATACGCCTGTCTGCTATTTTTATATAGATACCACAACATATTTTGGAAAATGAAGAAAAGATGAAATTCCTACCAAAAGCGATACATTTTTAAACCAAAACCATGCATTTCCAACAAAATAGTTAAATTTTCAACCAAAAAATATTTTATATTAAAAAAATGTTGACAAAATTATACTTTAAGGGAGCGTAAAATTCGTCATACATAACTCCAATTTAAAACGAATATTAAATGTTTCGTGGTAACTAATTTATTTTTTTTAAATGTCACATTGATATAATTTTGCTAGTATTTTCGAGCAAATTCAAAAAAATTTTTTAATATTACAGATATTTTGTTGAAGTATAATTATATTTATTTTACAAGATTTTACCGAAGTTTAGAAAAAATTCGAGTATGGTTAAAAGATTTTATTTACGAATTTTAGCAGTGAAAAAAAAATTTATAATTTGAAAGCACTTCTCAAATTCCTTAACTTATTTGTAACTGACTCGAATTATTCCGAAAACATTGAAAAATCTTCAGAAATCAACAAAAAAGTCTTTAAATGTTCCTCATTTTTAAAACAATTTTAGGAATTTTTTCAAATTTTATAATTTTTTCTAAATTTTAATAAGAATACAAATTTGCCATTTAAAATTTCTCCAGAAATTAAAAAAAAATTTTATTATCTTGAAACATTTTTAACCTTTTAAAAGGCTTCAACATTTTTTCCGAAATTTTCAAAAAACTAGATTATGTTTAAAAATTTTTCAAATCTTGTGAATATTTAAATTATTGTAGAATCTTATAAAAACTTCTAAAACTTAAGATTAAAAAAAATCAATTTCCCTTGATTAAAAAAAAATTGTCCTCGGACCTTTTATAGATACAAATAATTAATTTGGTTCCGGTCAAATGATTTTCCAAAAATATGTTTTTTTCTTTCTTATAAGTGTGTCAAGATAGAATTGAACGACATTGACATTTATGTCAAGTTTAAAGAAGATAA
>NC_046665.1:108247154-108250800 GCF_010883055.1 Belonocnema kinseyi | reverse complement strand
CGGTCAAATGATTTTCCAAAAATATGTTTTTTTCTTTCTTATAAGTGTGTCAAGATAGAATTGAACGACATTGACATTTATGTCAAGTTTAAAGAAGATAATGTCGTATGGAGCACATCTATTTTAAATATCTACATTTAGAAAACAAAAACCTCATTCATTTTTTAATTTGCCAAAAACATTTTGATCAAAATAAAATTTTTAATGTTTTTTAATATTGATAAATAATTATGATCTTAACTATTTTGCTTTATACTATAATTAGTAAACTTTTGAAACTTTCAAAGAGAAGATAAAAATTAATTTATGGACCAATACTTATAATATTGTAATTTACGAATTTTCATGCACGTGTCAGTATCATCGAAAAATGTAATTAATTTCAATTTTGAACTTAAAACTAAAAACTAAACTCAAACTTATAAAAAAATTTTTATAAATCTTGAAAGTTTTCAAAAGAATTAAAATTTTTTAAAGCTTCTTTCGAAAAATTACAAGGATTCTTTATTTTTAGAAATTAATATCATGAGATTATTTAGAAATGCCTCTAAGCAATTCGAAAGATTTTTGAGATTATAGAAATAATTTTTGGAAGCTCCTAAGGAACTCTTTTTAGAATGGAAAGATTGGAAAAAAAATTTGAACAAAATTGAAAGCAAATGAAAAGAATTCTGGTAGTTTTCAAAAAAGAAGTAGTACTTCAAGGAGAAAATATTTCTGAAATAAAATAGAAAATTTGGTTACATTGTTCGTTGAGAATTTTTTTCTGAGTTAAAAATGCCACTTTACACTTAAAAGTGAATCTCTTTTGTTGAAAATTAATTTTTTCGATGAAGAATCATATTTTTAATTTATCTCTGGTTAAATTGCAACTAATTTGAGGAAAATCAATTTCTCTTTTCTAATGGAAATTTTACTATTTGTTTGAAAGACGATATTTGATATTTAAAAATTCAGTAGTTTGGTTGAAAGTTAACTTTTTCAACTGAAAATTTAACGATGTCATTTTCAGTTGAAAAATAGTCTTTTCTAGTTCAAAATTCAACAGATTCAATGAAAATTGGTATTTTTTTAAATTGAAAACTTTGATTTTAAATTTAATATTATTGTTTGAAAATTCTACTTTTGTTTGGAAAATTGTCTTCTCTAATTAAAAATTTTTTTAATGTTTATCATTTCAGTTAACAACTCATCTATTCCATTTAAAAAATTAAACTATTTAAGTTGAATATTTACAATTTTATTTTAAAATTCATCACTTTGGTTAAAAACTTGAAACATTTGGTTGAAAATCCGTTTTGTGTGAGTGGAAGGGTTTTTTAAATTAAGTTAGCCTACTACAAGCTGAACTATCTACTCTATTTTTTGTAAAACATTAATATTCTGCAGTGGAAAATTTAATAATTTGTTTTAAATTTCAGTAATTTCATTCTTCATTATTGAATTATACTTTAAGTTGAACGGGAAATTGACAAAACTTCACCAAGAAAAACCAGGAAATGAACGTAAATTAAAAATCTTTCGCCGAATCGCCAACCTGTTATTCAAATTTTCTATTTTCTATAAAAAATAAGTTTCCAAATCAAATTATACTATGGTTCATTTTTATTGTTGTTTTGAATATAAAATCTTTATTTGTTAAAAAATAAAGCATTTTTGTTAAAATAGTGCTTTAGATCGAAAAAATCGTTCATTTTAATAGATCTTATTTTTTCTTGTAAGAAATATGAGTTTCAAATTAGAAATTAATCTTTTTTAGTTAAGCATTCCACTATTTTAATAAAAATTCCTCTATTTCTTCAATATTCAAAAGAATTTGTGAAAAATTCATTTTTGCGGTTAAAAGTTCATTGTTTAACTAACAAAAATTCCTATTTTGTTGAAATTTCCTCTTTTTTGGAAAAAAATTATCTCCTCCTTCAAATTTAATCTTTTATTGTTGAAAATGTAACTGTTTTGCAGAAAATTTGTTTCTTTTGAATAAAATATTATCGTTGTATATATTATCATTATAATTCAATGTTTTTATCATATATATTTTTTATATTAGTATTTTGTCTACTGATTTACACGTTATCTTGAAAAATTGTGTCTTCGGATCAGTGTCAAAACCAATTTTGAGAGAATCAAATTTTGTTGAAATTCCTAAGGGAATTTACAATAATTTTTTTAAATTAAATTGGAAAAACAATATTTCAAAAAACTTTTTTAATTTGTCAGAAAAGAATCTTGGAAGATTTAAATAAAACATTCATTTTGTAATGAAAGATTTTTATTTGTTGAAAAATCAACTATTTGTATTGAAGTTCGCCTTTCTGAATTAAAAATATGATTACATTTTCTCTTAATATAAAAATTTGAATATTTCTTTTATAATTTCTTTAAGTTTTGTTAAAAAAATCTTCTATTTCTTTAAAAATGGACGGCCTTGTTAAAAATTAATTTTTTTCATAAATACATTTTATTCGTTTAAAAATTATCTCTGTTGTTGAAAACGTTAAAAATTCATATATTCAAGTTTTTAAACAGATTCAAAGAAAAATTCTAAATATTAAAAAAAAATTGATTTTGAAACAGCATTCAAAAAGATTTTTTACATTCGTAAAAAAGAATCTGGAAGAATTGAATAAATTTTTTGGTTGTTTTAAAAGAATTTTAAACAAATTTTTAGGAATTCCTATCAGTTTAAAAATACTTATAGAAGTTTAAAAAGCGATTCAAATTTGTTTTTTAATTTTAAAATATTTTAATAAATATAAAGATAATAAATATTTCTGAAGCTTTTGAAAAAAGGCAAAAGCTTTGTCAACATTTTGAAAGTTTTCAAGACAATTGAAATTTTTTTAAGATTCCTAGAAAAATGCAAAATATATTTTTTTAATCAATTTTATATGAATATTTTAAAATATTTTAAAAAATCCGCTGAGATAATTTCAGTTCTAAAAAAAACATAAAGATTTAAAGGTAATTTATTTTACTGTTAAGGGATTTTTAAAACATTTAAGAAAAAATTTTAATCTTTTTCAAGTATGTTTACACGTTTTGCAAAAAATTATCATTTAAAATGTGTGGAAATTTTAAAAATTGTTGAAAAGATTCTGGAAGATTCCGATGATATTTTAAGAAATAATAAGGTTTTCTCAGATATGGCTTTGGAATATCTAAAATTATCAAAAACTTGATTGAATTTTCGCAAAGTACAGGGAATTCACATTTATATAATTTTAAGGCAAAATAAATAAAATAATTTCTTGAAATACCGAAAAAGTTTAAAGTATTTTTGAATTTTTTTAGAAAACTTAGAACAATTATATTATAACTTGAATTGTAATTAACATTAAAATTTACACTGTATAACTTTAAAAATATATATACTTAAAAAACACATAGCTATATCAAAATTTTTATTTTTATATTGTTATTTTTAACGTGAATGATTTAAAATTATATAGAGGAAGTATATGAACGATTTTTGTTTTTCCATTTCGAGACAGTCGCTCGTTAATCTCTTATTTGGTCAAAGGTGATGTGACCTATTTTCATATAATATTAATTTTTTAAAAACAATTAAAGGATGCAGAATCTTTCACCCATCCAAAGCATTTCTCTTTTACTTTATTAATGGCCAGTTACGTCATTTAAAGTA
>NC_046665.1:108243741-108247054 GCF_010883055.1 Belonocnema kinseyi | reverse complement strand
ACTAATTATAAAAATAACAAAATGAAAACACATCTGTTCCAATATCAAAGCACTTAATGAAAGGCAATAACATAAATTTATTGAAATAAAAAACTTTTCCCTTAATCAAAAAATTCTCTGACTAACGAGCCCAGTGGCTACTATAATTTTTTAAAAATAAATTTCAAAACTTAAAAACAGATGTATTCGAACAATATTTCTGCAGTTGATTTATTAAAAATCAACTATTTTTTTAAATTTCCCGAGTCGAAACATAGGCCCTACTTTGACGTTCCATACTCTCCGTAGAATTTTTAAGTTCTTTTTTAACGCTCGTACTCAGAAAACGCATTCTGTAACTGTTCCAGACGAAAAAGAAACTGTGTTCTATGACAGTTGTTACGAGATGGGGGCAGAACTGTTCTAGAAGAAAAAGGTAATAGTGTTCTAGAACACTGTGACAGGATCAGGACGATTTTAAGGAATTTTTTTTATTTAGCAGTTTTTTTAATGTTAGGAAAAAAATCTAGTTAACAAAATATATTAATTTTGAACCCAAAAATTTACTTTTTAACAAAATAAATTAATTTTCTATCAAATAATTGTCGTTTCAACTAATACCATGTACAGGATAAAGTTTCAACCAAAAATGGAATAGTTCAATTTCCACATAAAAGCGATTAGTTTTTAACCAATCCTAGCATAGTTGCATTTTCAGATAAAGAAAAATAATTTTTAACAGAAAAAATGAATTTTCAACCAAGTTGTTTTGAAGTCAAAATGACGAAATATCTACAAAAAGTTGAATTTTTTCAGCGAAAAACATGAGTTTTCAATCAAAGAGTTAAGCTTTTAAACAAACAAAGTAGTTCAACTCTTGGTGAAATAATCGACTTTTAAGCCCAAGAAGATGTACAGTTGATATTTCAGCCAAACAATTGCATTTCTGATCAAAAATGATACATTTCCAGCCAAAAACATTAAAGTTCTACCAAACAAGATTAATTTCCAACAAATTCATGAACTTGTAACGAAATTCTTTTATTTGAAAGTCCAAAAGAGTTTTACCTACAAAATAGCTGAATTTTTAAACAAAAAATATGATGTTCCAACCAAAATTTTAGTTTTCGACCAAATAGTTTAACTTTCTACCAAACTGTTGACTTTTAACGCCCAAAAGATGCATTTTTTACAAATCAGTAAAATTTTTAACAAAAAAGTTAATTTGAAGGCAAATAGTTAAATTTTAAAGTGTAATTATGAATCCTTAATAAGGAAAAAATTAATTTTGTTACTAAGTAGTTCAACTTTAAGTGAATAATCGAATTTTCCACCCAACAATTATGATTTTAATTTTTAGCAATATAGTTGCATTCACAACAAAACGACTTTGCAGCCAAACAATATTTACAGTTGACATTTCAACCATAAATTTGGATTTTTATCCAAAAAGTATAAATTTTCCATAACAAAATTAAATTTCTACAAAGAAAGACGAACTTTTAACAAAATATATGATATTTAATTCAAAATGGTATATATTAATAATTGTCAGTATCAAAAATATATTTTTACAACACATAAAACATATTTTCATCAGAATAGTTATTGAATAAAAAAGTAAATAAATTTTAACAAAGTAGTTGAACTTTTGATAGAAAAGAGGACTTTTTTTACAAAATAGTTATATTTTCCACAAAATAATTAAGTTTTCAACCAAATAATAGAGTTTTTATCCAAACGAGATATTGAAAATGTTGTGAATATTTGAAAAATTAATTTTCTTTATCTGCAAATGTAACTATTCTAGAATTGATTAAAAATTAATCGCTTTTATGTGGAAATTCAACTATTCCATTTATGGTTGAAACTTTATCCTGAAACTTTATCACTTAAAATTAATTTTTCGAAATAAAAAATCATCTTGAATTTTCTTAGAAATCACAACCATTTTTTTATTCTTTTCAAATATTTTACAATTCTCAAACAGCTTTTTTTTTTAATCTGCAAAAATCTACATCGTCTTTCAAATTATTTTAAATAATTTCAAGTTATTAATTAATATGAAATCTTTTTTAAAATTAAAATTGTAGCGTTCAAAGTTAAAATTTATCTCATTACAATTTTAACAATTAAAGGCTTTCTATTTTGAACCATTCTGTTCAAATTATTATAGTTTTTAATAGTTGTTTATAATGGATTGTTGTAAATGAACGGTCAAATATTGTTAATAATTAACGACATTTTGTTGTTTTCTTCAAATTAAAAAATTTCCAATTGAATGGGTTAAAAATAAAATTTTTTAGACTGAAATAATATTTGAAGTCATCATTGAAAATAATTTTAAAAAATAATATCTGTTAATTGTTTAATTTTCAACGGATTCAGAATCATCTTGAAAAATCAATTATACTTCCATTTTTGATACTTTAAATTCAACTTAAAAAATTATATTTAATAATTTTTTCAATTAAAAAAAATCATAATCGAAAACAAATAAATTAATTTTCTACCAAATAATTCGTGTTTTAACTAATACAATGTACAGAATAAAATTTCAATCCAAAATAGAATAGTTCAAATATCGTTTAAAACTGTGATAAAAAATTGAATTGAATAAGAAAAAAAAACGAATTTTCAACAAAATTGTTAAATTTTCACGGGAAAATGTGAATTTTCGACCAAGAAGTTTAATGTTTTTTTATAAAAAAAACATTTTTTAACTTAGCCAATATATACGATTAATTTTTAATTAATCATATAATAGTTACATTTTCAGATAAAGATAAATAATTTTTAACAGGAAAAATGAATTTTCAACGAAGTTGTTGAATTGTCAACCAATAAGATGAGTTTTTGACTTAAAAAATTAATGATCTACAAAACAGAAAAATTTTAAACAAAATACATGAATTTTCAAGGAAATTATTTAATTTTGAAGTCAAAAAGACCAATTATCTACAAAAAGTTGAATTTTTTAAGTGAGAAATATGAGTTTTCAACCAAAGAGTTGAACTTTCAACCAAATAGTTAAATTTGTTAAATTTTCATTTTCAAAAATGTATTTTTCACGAAAGAGATGAACCTTCAAAGACAAAAAGAAATACATTTTAACAAAGTAGTTGAACTTTTGAAAGAAAAGAGGACTTTTTTTACAAAATAGTTACACTTTCAACAAAATAATTTATTTTTCAACCAAATAATGGAGTTTTTTCCAAACGAAATGAATTCCAAAATCGCCAATTTCTATAATTTCTTTCAAATGCGGATCAAGATAAGAAGAAGACTATTATAATGTAAGATAATTATAATATTATCATTAATAATATGTATA
>NC_046665.1:108241937-108243641 GCF_010883055.1 Belonocnema kinseyi | reverse complement strand
CGCTTCAAATAAACCTTGGCGCATTTGTCTAACCCAAATTCCATTCCAATTTCCTTAGTATATCGTTCGACAATCCCCAGAGCTAGAAGCAGTTGCTCTCTGCTTTTAGCATAGATCTTAAGATCGTCCATGTAAAATACATGAGTGACCTTATACTTTCGATCTGCAGGTTAGCCGCACAAGTACTCGTCGGAATGGCGTAGTGCTAGAGATAGTGGCAATAATGTAAGGCAAAAGAGGTGTGGGC
Source organism: Belonocnema kinseyi (assembly GCF_010883055.1). NCBI lineage: Eukaryota > Metazoa > Arthropoda > Insecta > Hymenoptera > Cynipidae > Belonocnema > Belonocnema kinseyi. Next base: position 108,243,394 of record NC_046665.1, on the reverse strand, counting down.
TCATTTAAGATTTCCAAAAGACAGATGATAAGTCTATGGGATGTAGAATCGAAAGCTTTCCGATAATCAACCAAGGCCATCGATAGGTCACGCTGGTAGAATGCTGCATCTTTGCAGACACATCTATCGATGAGCAGGTTCTCCCGACATCCGGCTACGCCTATCTTTGAGCCTCGTTGTTCATACATTTCTTGCCACACAGGTTCAATTGCCCGAACAATCCTATCATTTAGGATAGCTGTGAATATCTTATAAAGCGTGTTCAGACAAGTTATTGGCCTGTAGTTCTTCGGGTCAGCTAAGTTGCCTATTTTCGGCAATACAATACAATCTGGTCCCGGTGCGGAATAGTTCTTCATCCCTCTTAATACTTTTTTCACCTCCTCGGTAGTGATGGGTGGACATTCTTTATCAGGTGTTATGAGGGCAACACATAACTCCTTGAAGCTATTTATATTTTCTGAGTCTTCGTCCAGTCTATGCTGAACTTCGTAGACTTTTCTCCAAAATACTTCGACCTCTTCTGGTTTGGGTGGGTGTTCGACAGTAACTGGAGGGTCTTGGAAGAGTCGGGATGGGTCAGAGAGATACTGTTGATTTTCTCTGACCCATCTCTCCCTCCTCTCTAGACTTCTCTTAGCGTCAGATAGTATCCGTATTCTCTCAACAATATGCTGCCTGATGGTCACCAGCTTTGACTTGTTAAGTGTGTGATAACGGGTCCGGAGTTCGCGCGCGAACTTTCGAACCTTGGCGGTAAAATTTCTGCTAGATGTGATGTAGTCAATCACACATTGAATGCGGGACGCGTACTGTCTTGCCCAGCCTATCTTTATGGCAAGTTGATGCATTCGTCTTTTGGTCTTATGATCAGCCGTTGGTTTTGTTTTACGGTTCGCATCGGCCAAAGCTCTCGCTGCATGATACACACAATAATTGAGTTGGTCTTAGTGTCGCCTCTCTTTCTTTGTTGCCGGCTTGTTCTAGCTGTGGTAGAGTAGGCGTTCCGCTTAAATAGCCCCTTTTACGGAGTAATTCAGTATGGTTTCGCAGACGTTGCTGCGAAAAGTGCGATAGCTCCGGGTGTTTCTCGCACCCCCGAGCATGCATCCGTGCCATGTAACCCCGTTCACGGGCCACACTCGCATCGTAGCAATCTAGCAAGTCGTGATTCAGTCGCTCCGTCCACCCAAAGGTCACGACATCCCGCCGATCCATCGCATTGAATCCATTTTTATTGGCTCCCTCAGCTCTAGATTGGTCGGCATTGTTGGCCGACCCATTGTCGGGAGCCATGCGCGTTCTGTTGTTTTGAACCGCACTTACTACAACTATGTTTGGTGTTGTCATTTTTCTTCCCGCGAGAAGCTAGGGAAAGGGGTTCGTCCATCCTTGTAGAGCCCCGCATGCAAGGATAAGGCTGCTTACTCTGAGAGGTCGCCTGGTATCCCAGAGTC
>NC_046665.1:108139872-108241837 GCF_010883055.1 Belonocnema kinseyi | reverse complement strand
ATACTTGAAATGACGTAACCTAAAAATATCCGCATATAAAGAGGCGCGCGTAGTATTTAAATCATGAGAATCGCCAGCATCGAAATCGGGAATTATTAAAATCCTAATCTCTTGATTTTCTTTCAAAGCAATTAGCAGATAAAGATATAAATAGAACCGTCGAAGTGTTCCGACCGGCAATCGTGCACTCTCGAGTTTTCAAATTCAGAAGAGGAGAAAGTGGTTGCGCGCGCAACCTTGTCATGTACATCGTCTCCTACCATATTTCATACGGACAAGACCTTTGATATTATTGGAGTGAACGTCGTTTCAAATCTGCGATCACTGTTTCAGCCCATTCGAGTTTATCAACTTCCAAAGGTATTAATTTGCGATCTGATCTAGGCAATCTTGCATTATTGATAAATCTTTTTATCCATGCAGTTATTCTAAGATCCGTACCCATGAATAGTAACTTTCTGTTCTAGACAGACATTCTAAGTCTTTGGTTGTGGTGACCAAACAGATTATTTCTTCTTTTTGGTTTGGGATTTTTGGCCAGTTCTGTTCAGGAGAATACAAAAAGTTTGGTTACTTTAACCATCTGTGATTGATATTAAAGTAAGAAACTTGAACATCTCTTGTGCAGTCATCAGCTAAATTTTCTTTTGTTGTGACCCAATGCCAGTCAGTTTTACTGCCTGATTCTAGAATTTCCCCCACTTGTGCAGCAATGAAGCTAGGAAGCTTATTTTCATTTTTAATCCACTGAAGGACGGTCCTAGAATCAGATCAGTAGTATCGAACTTCTATGGTAAAATCAAAAGCTTCTTGTGTTATTTTCGCCAATCGTAATTTTAAAACTGCTCCGATTAATTCCATTCTTGGTATCGTCAATTTCCGAAGTGGAGCTACTCATGCCTTTGACGAAACCAATTGTACGTCTACTCTATCCTCAACTTGAATTCTGGGGTAAACTGCTGCAACATAAGCTTCCCCATTGACTTCGCAAAACATGTGCATTTGTATAGATGTTGCTTTTTCTAACTTCACTGAATATTGCCTGGAGATTTCAATATCTTGATTGTAATCAATTTTTTAAGCAAACATTTCCTTATTGTAAACATGACTTTACTTATAGAATCGTTCTATTCAAGCTTTGCTTTCCATCTTTGCTAAAGTAATATTCTTGCCTTCACTGTGATTGATGATAACCAACCTACTAGATCGTATACTGACATAGTTATTTTAAGAACTCCCCTTTTTGTAGGTATTCTTGAACAATTAATTAAGTCGTGGTTTATTTTGTGAAATTTTAGAGAAACAGTCAGCTAGTGTTTCTCTGCACTCCACCTTACTCCGAAAACTCGTTATTCATTCTTCTTTTCAAGAAAATCAGTCAACATTTCTTCCGCTAGTAGATGAATCAGAATGCTCTTTATGACAGTTTTGGAATTACTGAAAAATTCCTGAGTTGGAAGCCTGGTTGATCTTTAAGAATTGTGCTAAAAAGACAGAAGATGCTCTCCCAAATGACATTGCGATCATTCAAATTATCCTGGGTTCATCTCGTACCTGTAAATTTTTCCAGAAGAAGACCAATATTAAGATAATCATTTAATGATTTTTCTTAGACTTTTGCTGCTGCATCAAACACAAGTCGAACTTTGTTGGATTTGTTTGGATTGATGACCGGAAAGTGGGGTAAAAAACATTCTTTCTGTTAAAACTTTCGTTTCTCGCAACGGCTACAGCATAATTTTGCTCTAGAAGTTTTGCTATTTCAGAACAATAAAGAATTCCTAGATTTTTGTCCTTGATCAGTTTTTTTTCTAAACATATAAGTCTATGTGAAGCCATTCCTTTAGTATCCGGTAAATCTGGATCTTTTAAGTTCGAGAGTAATTGCACCTAGTATCGTTTTCCGATTTTTCGTATAGAGGAATTAGCTATATTTATAGCCCTTTCTTCTTCAATGGTTTGGGGTTTCCTTACTTTTTGTTCAATAACTCCAAAATTTTCAATAGCAAAGTACATTTTGACTTCTTCGTGGAGTTCCTCTTCATTAGTATGGCAGAAGAGTATACCCAGAGGGAACAAAATTTGACGACATCTTTACGACATCGCTACGATATGTTTACGACATCTTAACGACAACTTTACGACATCCTATGTCCATGTCGTTACGGTGTCTTTGCGATATCGTAAAGACATCGTTAGATCATACGACTTATTTGCGATATCGTAAAGGCACCTTAACGAGATGGACATAGGATGTCGTAAAGTTGTCGTAAGGATGTCGTAACGATGTCGTAAAGACATCGCCAAACTTTCTCCCCACTGGGTAACTTCAGGATTTTCTTTTCAATACGGCAGCAATCTCATTGGATTACAGCTGCATCAACCTGTTTTAGATACGGATATTTTTGTATCAACATATCAATGTCCCAATTTTATTCAGGTAAGTTTATATCCTTCATAGTTCTCACTTTCTTAAGATCTAAAAATGTATTGCTGGTTATGGTAAGTTTGGACCTTTAAGTCTCAGACTCCTAGCAAGATTTTCTTAAATTAGTGATGCGGTACTTCCTTCCTCTAAAAGAGCTACAGTCGACACTATCCCTGCAGGTCCGCGCAATCTTATCGGAAGATTTTTTAGTATGGCACCTTCCTTTTCTCCCCCCAAGCACATTACTACTTCATTTCCAGGTTTTTGGTCACCGATCTCATGAAGCATTCGGTGATGAAATTTTGGACAGTCATTGATTCCACAAGGTTTTTCCTGCTATCTTCCTTCGTTGTTTGGAATCAAATTCTTGAAGGTTGCACAATTTTCCAGAGAATGATATTTTCCGCCGCAGGCTTTGTATGTGTTCTTCTGTTCGCTTAATTTTCGTTCTATTTCTCCTGATGTTTGAGTTTGATTTATCGACGGTTCTGGCACAGTTTTCATAGGTCTCGTCTTTTTCTTTAAATCGTAAATTTGGAAACTTATGGATGTTACGTTTTACAAAATTTCCTCTGCTTGGAAATCCAAATGAAATAATGTGTTCATCTTTTGGGACTTCTATGGGGGTTTCCTCTAGCATTTTTTTAAAAATTATTTTTCGATAAATATTTGAAGATCTCACTTCCATGCAATTTTTCTGGTATATTTCCGTAATACTGGGATTAAATCTGGCTGGAAGGACCAATAAATGTCAACAAATTACTAAACGAATTATTATTTCAGTTTTTAATATTTATTTCATAAACATCTGTCAAATTTAAGATTTTAACCATAAAAAAATATCGATAAATTGATAGCGTCGATAATTCGAATGTTTGAGATTGATTTTAATACTTGAAACGTACATAGTCCTATTCTTTAAAATCATTCAATATTATGTTTAATTCATAAAATACGATTTTATATATGTCAAAAAAATGAATTGGTTAAACAAATTCAGTTTGTTTAAAAAATGAAAAAGTGCTTAATATATTCTTTCTATACACTATAAAGTCAGAAAAATTAACGTTCGTGTCACATTTAATATTATTTTTTAAGTTTTCAAAACAAAACTGCCCAAGTAATCAAAAATTGCTTAAACAAATGGAAATTTATTAATTATCAGAAGAAATGTCTGAAAATTATGTAAATGTTCAACAAAAAGTAGAAGAGGATACCAACCTAAGAAAAAATTGAACATCTCTGGCTCAATATTTATATTTTTTGAAAAGAAACAATATATAATTCTTCAAATAATCACATAATATTTTTCGAAAAATTTACCACTCGAAACATTGACTAAAATTTATATTTCATTCAAATCACACGATTTTTTTTACATTTTTCGGGAACAAATAATTGTTCACGTTAGTTACATTTATTTAAACAATTAAGCATTGTTTCACAAATCATAACGGATATTCAAGTTGTCCTTTTGTATTTATTTATCTTAAGAAATTGCAGAAATTACTGAAAATTAACAATAATACGTAAGAATGTAGTTTTTTCATTTTTCGGTTTCACATGAATTCTTTATTGTTTCACGAAACACACAAAATTTGAGATTGCACGGTATCACGCTATTACGGTAATCACGGTATGCACGGAATGCAAGGGATTCACGAAATTCAAAGAATTTATAGAATTCCCGTGATTTAGGGAATTTCATAGACTTCTCAGAATTTAAGGAATTCCCGGAATTTAAGAAATTTACGGAATTTATGGAATTTACAGAATTCAAGGAATTTGCGGAAATAAAGAATGCACGGAACTTAGGGAATTCATAAAATTTAAGAAATTCACGGAATTCATGGACTTCAAGGAATAATATGAAATTTGAGAATTCACGGAATTGTCAGAATTCATGTTATTTGCTATACTCATGGAGTTCAATGAAATCACGGAATTAACAGAAGTTATGGAATTCATGGACTTCCAGGAATTTCTAGAATTTCATAAATTCTGTGAACTCTTTCATTTTCTTTAATTCCATGAACTCCGCAAATTCTTTTGTCTCCATGATTTATGTCAATTCCTTGACTTTCGCGAATTGCATGAACTGCATGAATTCTATGCATTCCTGGCGTTACATGCATTCCATAAATATCTTAAATTTCTTGAATTACGTGATCAGTCAATTTCGCGAATTTCTTAAATTGCGTGAATTTCATGAACTCCGAGAATCCCATAACTTAAGGGTATTCTGTGAATTCGGTAAATTCCAAGAATTTCATTCCATGAATTTCATGAATACTGCGAATTTCGTGACTTCCTTGAATTCCATGAATTTGGAGAATTCTACGACTTCTGTGAATTGCACGACTTCTGTGAATTTCATAAAATCCGCAAATTACATAGATTTCGTAAATTCCCTTAATTCCATGAATTCCATGCATTTCGTCAATTCCATAAATTAAGCGTATTCCGTGAATTTGCTAAATTCCACGAATTTCATAGATTCAATGAAGTGCGTGAATTTCGCAAATCCAGTGAATTCCTACAATTCCATGAATTGCATAAGTACTATAAATGTCGTGAGTTTCATAAATTCTTTGAATTCAACTACTTCTGCGAATTTCACAAAATCAGGGTATTCCACAGATTTCGTAAATTCCATGAATTCTCTGAATTTCGTGAATCCTATAAATTTGAGGATTTTTGTGAATTCCGCAAATCCAGTGAATTCCTTTAATTCCACGAATTCCTTAAATACAGCGAATTTGGTGAGTTCCATGAATTCCATGAATGCTGCGAAGATTGTGAACTCCTTAATTTTCAAAAATTCTGCAAATTCCACGACTTCTGTCAATTTCATAAAATCCGCGAATTCCATAGATTTCGTAAATTCCTTCAATTCCACGTATTCCATGAATTTCTTGAATTCCATAAATTAAGCGTATTCCATGAATTCGGTAAATTTGATAAATTTGATGAATTTCGTGAATCCCGCAAATCCAGTAAATTCCTTCAATTCCGTGAATTCTATGAATACTTCGAATTTCGTGAGTTCCTTTAATTCAATGAATTCTGTGAATTTCATGAATCCTGTGAATCTTATGAATTTCGTGAATTCCTTGAGTTCAATTAATTCCGTGATTTATTTATGCACAATTTTCGTCTTACAAACGCTCTGATACATGTATTGGAATGCTGAACGGTGTCTTTACGATTTACAACACTCACAATATACGTATTGTAATTTCGTTATTGTAATACTATGTTTGCAATTTTACCTTACGCTTGTATTGTAGAAGTCTTGCAGAAGTGTTGCAGATTCCAACAAGGTTTAAAAATGCGTTCAGGCAAGTTTCGCGAGTGTAACTGCACAGTTAGCAAGTGCCATATGTGCACGTGCACAGATGGTACTTGGACAAATGTTCACGTCGAAAATTTGACTGGCACAGGTGGTTTTTTCTGGTCTTGGATGTGCACAAATGAAAGTGCACAGTTGTCCGTTCGGCCATCGACGTTCACAGTTGGACACGTGCAAAGTTGCTACGTGCAAAGTTGCCCATCACCTATTTTGATCCAGTTTTGGAATCAAATTGATCAACTATCATTTACTGTGCGTGTAGATAATAAGTAAATAAAAATAAACTAATCCTGAGAATAAAATTATATAAAATATTACATAATCTCAGGTCCTTTTATAACATTCAGTATTTAATTAAATGTTCGCAATTAAGTGAAAGCTATATTGACTACTGAATTAACAATTATCAACACATTTATTACTAATGATATACCGATATACTTTTATATTTTTAAGACAATGTAATCCGCCATTTCTTGTTGCAGAATGAAGTTCATAGTTTAAGAATTTATCTAATGACGAGCCTTCTGCTAGTCTTTCTCATAAGAGGCCTTCTCCTGCTTGTGACAGACAATTACCAGACATAACTTTTTCTCTTGCCAGGTTTAATTCTTCTGCCGAGCCTCATCGCCGTTCCAGAACCAGGTCTTCTCCTGCCAGGCATCCGTTTTCTGAAATACTAGGATTTAACCTTGAAGTACTTAGATATTTTCGACTTATTCCCAATAGCAATCAAACCCGGATGCTTAAACTTGAAAGATACGTTTTTCCATCCGATAAACCAATTTGATTGAGAGCACGAAAGTAAACCCTTGAAGATATTCCAAACGAAGTAAAAATTGTATTATCAACTGGAAATGGTGAAGTCTTTGCAATAGTCGAAAAATTTAACAGGCGGTCCGTTAGGCAACAAGAATGTGATAAAACAAATATTTTAGAGTATTTCGCGTGTGATTAACAATTCTTTACACTATTATTCAATTTGTAAAGATTCATTGCGCGTTATGCACTAGCAAAAGACTGGAAATTTAAAGTAATTTTTTTTAACGTTAATTTAACAAAATTTGTACCAGAGAAATCTATCCAATCACTTTCATAATAACAACATTTATATTAAACGATACAATTTAACATAAAATAAGTATTATTTATTATTTTTTCCAAATGATAAGTTAAATTATAAAATCATACAGTTTAAAACGCTTAATTATAAAAATTTTCATTTCAGGCCTTCACTTTCAAACGAAAATTTTAAATACAAGGGATTTCAAATTCCACTTTAAAGCCTTAAACCCTGCAAAATTAAAAGTGCTTGTAATTTATATAATTTAAAAAACATTTCAAGTTGATAAATTGTAAATATAAATTGATTCATGTTTTTTTTATTGAGCTGTAGTTTGTTTATTCAGAATACAATGATATTTAATTTTACAAAATGATTCTGAATCTGTACAATATAAAAAAATTGTATTTAATTTAAAATCCTGATCAATTATTGTTTTAGTTTAAAACAATCAATTTTAACCCATCAAATTTTAAATTTTCTAAGTGTAGAAGAAGAACACTAAAAAATTGAACGCGTTTGAAATTTAAAATTTAATAAAATTTATTCGCGTTTTTTTTATTGAACTGTAGTTCGCAAATTGAAAATTAAAAAATGATTTTTTTTTAAATTTTGAATTTGCAAGATAACAAAACGTTTCTATTATTTTAAAATTCTAATAAAATGTTGTTTGGCTGTTTTAATGTTCATGAAAAATCAGCGATTTTAAATTAATGATTTAAAAATAGCAAATTGAAGTTGAATTAATTGCAAAAGAAAGCCTATATTCATTAAAATTTTAAAAGCAACACATTTATTGATTCACTCTTTGATTTATAGCATTGAAAAATGATATCAAAGCGTAGATTTATATCAATTATATAGATAGAAAGATATTTTATCTGGTTCCTAGGAGAAATTAAAATAATTTTTTATTTTCTAAAACTAATTTGAAGAGATTATTTAAAAAATTGTACAAGTTTTTAAAAATTATCAAAGAAGAAGCTGAAAGATTTTAAGGCTGATTTTTAAAAAATGTTCAGGATAAATAAAAAATGCAGCAAAAATTTGAATAATTTTTAGAAATTAGAAGGGTTAGAAGGTCTGACAAAATTAAAAAAAAAGAATTTTTCTTACATTCGTGTGAAAATTTTAAATAATTTTTTATTCTGAAAAATGAACTATAAGAGAAAATTGATAAAGGTTTTTTTAATATCACAAACGATTTTGTAAAATTACTAAAAATATTTTAGAATTTTTTAAAGCAAAATTTTTCAATTTGGTAAGATTGCCCAATAAAAATGAACAAAAATCGAGTAAATTCCATAAATATTTAGTAGAACTGAAAATAATTTCAAAAGTTTTCAAGAAAATAAACTAATTTTCTTTAAATTTTTGTGAAAATTTAGAAGACAGTAAGGTAATTTTTCAAAATTTGGAATGATATTTGAAGATCTTTTGAAAAATCAGTGTCAGTTAAAAATATTTTCAGGTATTTAAGACGTTTTAAATAGATTACCACTATCTGGAAAACTCGGAAACAATTGCGAAAATTTACCAATTATATTTTAAATAGACTGGAATTTTCCATAATATTTTGTAAAATCCTATATAATGAAAAAATTCTTCAACATTTTCTAGATTCTTTTGTGACACCCCTGAAATATTAAAAAACCTTTTAAATTTTTTAAAAGAATTTTTCAACGTGGATTTATTATAACACGTCGTAAAATAATTTTTCATTAATTTAATAAATATAATAATTATATTTATTATATAGTAGCATCATATTGTAAAGCGGCAATATAAAAAAAATTAGCTCTTCATCGCTGCGTGTTTGAATATCCGGAACTAATATAAAATAACGAAAAAAAGAATAACTAAATCATAAATTAGCTACAAAATATAATTGCCGAATTATAAAATCAACGAATTTTTAAATTCTCATAAAAATTTCTATTGCTGTAATTTAAGTTTGACGAAATTTAAAATTGCCGAAAATGATCAATAAATTATTAATTAGTTATTAATTAAATTGTTCGCTTATTTATAATTCTATGAATTGATCATAAATTAATAATCAATTAACATGAATGAACATAATTTACATCAGAAACAAACGATTTTTTCGAAGGTGTTTGTCTGTCTGTCTGTACGCCTGTCTGTCTGTAGTCTGTATTCTGTAGGCACAATAACTTTCGAAAAATTAATCAGATTGGATGCTGCTTGGGCACAATTTTTGAAGGCCTAAAAATAAAGTACGAGTTCATAAATCAGATACTTTGGATCATTATTCAAAAAGTGAGGGTATTTTCAAATTGTTTGAAATCAAATTTTTTCAAGATTTAAAAATTCTGTGTACAATTATTTATATTAATCAGAAGCCCAAACAATTTATCCTCATGACTTTTTTATGTAAAAATAAAATTATCATAGTCAGAGCATTTTTAAAATCCAAAAAATAAATTGAAATGAATATTTTAAACCAAACAACGCATGATATAAAAAAAGTCAGAAAAAAATGTTGATTTTTGAAATCTCTTCAAGATTATAGTAACAACTTTTTAAATTTGGTCGCAAAGTTGAAAATTGAAAATTCAATAGTACCAACAATAATAAAAAAAACATTTTTTGGTAAAACTATGCAAGATACGATAAAAATTAAAAAACGAAAATTGCGCGCCCTAGGAAGATCTACAAATTTGTTATGAATCACTTTTCGTTAGGATGCGTAGTTTTTGTTTTAAGTCGAAAAAAATTTTGTATAGGTTGCGCAGTTTTGTTATGCGTAAAAAATGAAAATAAAAAAGTTAATTTTTTCATAAACGACAATAGCCATGGTTATCGAAAAACATTAATAAACACAAGCTATGAAAAAAAGACAATGGTCTTCCGCCCAAAGAACAAATACAAATTTGTCATCAATTATTATAGTTTGATAAGATGCGTAGTTTTTGTTTTAATCGGGAAAACTGAAATTACGAATGAACAAATAAAATTTTCGAACAAAAAGACACAAGGTACCATTAAATGTTTAATAACAAAATTATTTTTAAATAAGGTCTGTAAATTTGCTTTTAACAATTTTTCTACGAGGCACGTAATGAGCGTATTTACGTTAAATCTGAAGGTGCTTTAACAAAAGAGAATTCACAATCACTTTGCGTTGTATTGTTGAAACTTAACTTTTTTAAACTAGCTATGTAACTATTCCGTTTTGATTTAGAAACTATTGTCTACTTGTCCTCAGCGCGCTACATCAGGAAACCTGTTCTATCGGTCTTATAATTAATTCTAATTAATAATAATTTCAATAAAGGTGAATAAACAAAAAAATAAAGGTGTAGGTTTTTTTAAATTTATTAGTCACACACACACACACAATTTTTTTATACTTACAAATAGGAAACCCATCACCTTGCCCACAAAGATTCAAGAAGAATTTCAATTCAATTTTAATCCAAATATCATATGAGAAGTTCTTAAATTTGTGAAAGGTGTAATGAAGAAGGTGTTATTCATTCAGAAAAAGAAAAGAATTTTTTTAACAATTTTATTCAAAATATTATGATGAAGGAGCACACATTTACAATTCATATATCTATATATTTATTCGTAAGAAATTAAAATGTTTTTTTCTTTAAAAGTATAGCATTTTCAAATTTACTATAAACAAATTATTTGTTGAGAGAATTCTTTTTGTGATTTTCCATAATTTTACGTTTTTTACAGTTATATTGCAAAAAACTTGGATAAAATAATATAATGATAAAGAAATTTCATCTTGAGGATAGTGTTGTTATAATATAAACAATTTTAATGAACAAATGCATTAATCACGCGTTTTTCCAAAGAAAAATTGTTTTCTTTCGTTTTAATTTTTTTAAATTAAGAAGTTTATGATAATTTCAAAAAGAAAACTTCAGTATTTATTGAATAATCTTCAGATTTTTAAAAATAAATTTAATAAACAAATGCATTATTCAGACATTTATCAAAAGAAAAATTCTTTTGTTTCAACGCCATTTCTTGTAGTTGGGAACTTAATGGCAATTTCAGCAACATTTTTAAATATTCGATAAATATAATGATATTCTTAAGCAGATTTAATAAACAAATGCATAGTTAAGGCATTTGTCGACAGAAAAATTCATTTTTTGTAATACCAACTTTTTTAATTGCGAACTTCATTATAATTTCAAAAAAAATTCATAATGCATTGATCAATTTTATGACTTTGTGATAATTTTAATAAACAAATGCATTATTCAGGCACCTGTCGACGAAAAAATTATTTTTCTTCCGTGCAAGGGTTTTTAATGCGGAAATTCATGATAATTTCAGCAAAATTCATAATTACTTGATAAATTTAATATTTAAAAAATCAAATTTATTAAACAAATGCATTGTCCTTAAGCTACAGTCTTAATTAAAAAGTTATCAAATTTATCAACTAATCACATGGAAAGAAAAATTTTCCGTCGGAAAATGCCTGAATTATGCATTTTTTTATTAAGTTTGTTTAGAAAAATCATTATATTAATCAAACAATTATGAATTCTTCTAAAATGTTCATAAAGTTCCTAATTTAAAAAAAATGATACCGAAATAAGCAAAGTTTTCAATTTAAAAATGCCTGGGTAATGAATTTGCTTAATAAATTTGTTTATAATATTACTAATAATAATTTCAAGAAGAAATTTATTCATGATAATATTGCTTGTATCTAAACCTCTTACAATATAACTTAAACAACGTAACAGGATGAAAAATCGTAAATTTTGAATTTTCTTTTAAGAAAAATGTAGCATTGAATTTTGAAGAGATTTATGTAGCCTGATTTTTTAATTTGTTTGTTTAAACTTTTATGTTAATGCAAACAGTTAACAAAAAGTCGATTTTCTCATCAGACTTTATGTGCGGAAGTACTCGAAAAAAAACATTGTTAAGTCAATCGTTATAAACAAATTAACTCAAAAAATATTCTTTACTATGTTTTATACACAAATTATGTAAACAATTGCCTTTTCTGGACATTTAAAGGTAGTAAGAAGTCGTTTTTTTCACATTTTTAGTAAATTAAATCGCCAGCGATGTTCATTTTTTCCCTCATTTTTCCTAGATGATTTTGCCCGTGATTTTTAATGATGGGAAATTATCATCCGATATTTCTTCTTAATTTTATAAACAAATGATAAAATAAAAATTTCTAACTTGGTCTTTTAGAGGTCGAAAAAAATCATTTTGCCCCCTAATTTTCATTCATTTTAGTTATTTTTTTTACATTTAGAATCAAAACAATTTGTTTATAAAAATTTTTTTAAAAATATAAAATAACAAAATATCAGGGATCAACATCATTGACGTAATCATTTAAGTAAAATTAGGAGAAAACAGAATTTTTTTCCATCTGTAAATGCCCAAGCTGCAAATTTTTTGGTGTAATTTGTTTGGAAAATTAACAACAAAAAATCGGATGATAATTTCGCATCATTGCACCGCATTTGCGAAATATTTTAAGAAAAATTGGAACAAAAAACGATTTCTTTTTAGCCTTTAAATGCCCACCCTGGTCATTTTTTTATACAATTTGTTTATAAAATTCATAAAAAATACTGCGTGATAATTTTCTATCACCACGCATCACTGAAGACATAATTTTAAGAACATTAGCAGAAAAAACGGTTTTTTGCTGCCTTTAAACGTCCAAATTGGGCATTCCTTTAAACAATTTGCTTATAAAATTAATGAAAAATATAGGATGCCAAATTTTTATGATCGAGTATAATTTTTTCGATGAAAGCAATTCATTTTAACGCAAAAATTTACTTTGCAAACGAACAATCCACATTGTACAATGTTTATCAAGTTAATTTGTTTATAATAATTAACTTAAAAAGTCATCATTTTTTTTTCGAATACTCACGTGCATAAACCCTAGCAATGCTGAATTTTTCCTTGAAAAAAATCCAAAACTGGTTGTGGACTGTACTTAAATTACGTAACAGCTCAATGGGGGGGGGGGTCGAGACAATTTGTGACAATTTGTTATGGAAGGAGGGAGGTAGTTCCTCACTCATGGACGTAATTTTTGGAAATTCGCAAAAAATTTCTTCTGAAGATTTTTTTTCAGTTATAAACATTAAACTTTTGTTTAAAATAAATATTTTGTTGCTGAAAAGTCAACTGAAATCTTTTTTTCAATGAAAACTATTTTTTCTGAAAATTTCTGTTTTTAATTGAAAAACTCACCTGTTTTAGTAAAATTTTCATTCTACTTGGATAAAAATGCAACTGGTTGGTTGCAAATTTTAACGATCTTGTTAAAAAATCATACTTTTTGGTTAAAAAATGAACTCAATCTTTACTGGGCGAAAGTTTAACTCAAATGTTTGGTTGAAAAAAGATTCGTCTTTTTGGAATTTAAATTCATTTCTTTTTTGTAGAAATTTATTCTTTTTTTAAAAATTTCTATTTTGAGTGTGTAAAGTCAATTCAAATCTTTTCAAACAGAAAAATCAACTATTTTTACAAAATTTATCTTTTAGATTTGAAAAAATAATTATATTTGAATTAAATTTTATGTTTTCTAGGTAAAAATGCACCTGTTTTGTTGAAAATTAATTTTTTCCGAAAAGTCATATTTTGGTTTGAAAAATCAATTTTGGTAGAGAAAATTCGTCTTTTGTCTTGAAGGTTTAACAATTTGGTAAAGAATTCAACAATTTTGTCAAAAAGTCATTCTTTGGTAAAAAGATCGTCGTTTTGCACTGAAAATTAAATTAATTTTTTTTTTAAATTGATTTCTTCTTTAGAAATGCATATTTTGATAGTGAAAAATGAACTAAAATCTTTCCTACCATAAAATTTAACAATTTTTTAACATTTTATTTTGTTTGATAGATATGTTAGAATCAGTTTGCTAAAAATAATTTTTTTCGAAGATATATATTTTTATTTGAAAATTCATTTCTTTGGTTGGAAGTTTAACTATTTTGTTGAAAACTTTTTTAAACGGAAAATTCAACTACTTGGGTAAAAGTTACAATACATTGTTTGGTTTAAAATTAATTTTTCAACTTAAACTGTAACTTCTTACATTTTTTAAATATTTACCTTATTTCTATCTTGAGTGAAAAATTGTTATTTTATTCGAAATTTCACTTTTTGGTTTTAAAATTCTTTTTTTTTTATAAATTTCCTCTTTTCGGATTAAAATATAAACCATGAAACTTTGTTGTTGACAATTTATCGTTTAAGGTTGCAAATTCAACTAATATATTTAAAATTTAATTATTTTTTTGCAGATTTAAGTATTTTGTTAAAAAAAAGCCATCTCCTACAGTAGAAGAGACACTTTTTGTTTCAAATGAATAAATAAATTTCAAATTTTTTAATTTGAACCTCGTTTCAACACAGAATAATAATTTTTGTTTGAAAAATTCAATTTTCCATTGAGAATCATGATTCTGGATAAATTTCAATTCCAGCTCAAAATTTTTTTTTAAATGAAAAATTTCCTGTTTAAATCGAGAATTTTAATTCTTTAAGAAAATCCTTCATTTCAACTCAGGAATAAAATTCTTTTGCAAAAATCCCTGCTCAAATCAAGATTTTTAATTCTTTTCGAAAATTCTCCATTTCAACTTAGAATTAGAATTTTCTGTAATATCCCCTATTCCAATTCATAATTTAAATTTTGTTCGTGCATACCTCTTTTCAAGCCAGGATTATATTTTTGTTTAAAAAATGGATTTTTCCATTCAGAATTCTTATTATCCTGGATAAATTCTAGTTCAAAATAAAAATTAATTGAAAATTTAAAAACTTGTTCAAATCCGGAATTTTGATACTTCTCGCAAATATTCCGTTTCAACTAAATTATAATTTTTCTGTAAAATTCCTTAACTCACAATTAGAATTCTTTGCGAAAATATCATGTTCCAATTCAGAATTTAGTTTCTTTTCGAACATTTTTTTTTTAATTATACTTATTCTGGATAAATTCCAGTTCCATCTATGCATTTTTGAGAAATTGGAAATTTCCTATTCAAATAAAAAGTTAAATTATTTAAATTTTAAGTAGTTTAAAAATCCTTAAAATGCTTCAAAATTTTATTTCAAAGTCTTGAAATATCTAAATGATGTTTTGCATTTTTTTAACATTCTTCTTTTAATTATGATAAATTAAAGAAATTTTCGTAATATCTTTCACACTTATTTTTAATTATTTTGAAACTCGTTGTAAATCTTTCTAAATAAGGCCAAATGACGAGAGGGGCACGTGACCAGATTCCTACCTGACCGTTTTTTTTTTTTTATTTCCTAACTTATTTTTACACGAAGTTCCACATAGAGTTGAAAATTTGGGATACTTGATAAGAAGTTCTAAAAAAGGTGGGTCTGGTCCCAAATTTTTATAATCATGAAAAAAGTTTTTGTTGTAAATAATTTTTTTTTTCGAAAATTCGTTTCTCCTTCCAAAAATTATTACTATTAGTCTAGTGGAATACTAAGTAACATTCGTTCATAATTATTTAAACACATAGAATTTGTTTGAATAATTTTTTCTATAATTTAAACAAAATTCAATATTAGTCAAATTTTCAATTACGGTTAATTATGTAATTACTTGAAGTAATTAATTATAGTCAAAAAATTAATTTTTCAAACAATTTATTATTATTAATAATATTATATTTAAATAATGTTCAATAGATACCGATTTTTCTGAAATTTCTGGATTTTTGTCCAATTTCTAAAAGGAGTGAAGTAATAATGAATTAAAGTTAACAAAAATAATTATTTAAACAAATTATTTTTATTGTTAATAATATTCTCTTTGATTAATTGGTAGAATATTGCAGTTTTTCTGAAATTTTTAACTGTTTGTATTTTTTTCATTAGGCTTGACGTCATAATTAATTAAATCTAGCAAAAATAATCGTTTAAACAAATTATTATTGCTTATGACTGTCTTCATCTATTCTTTGTTTTTGCAACACCTTTTTTTCTTTAAATTATTTTTTTAAGAATTTGGAAAAGAGCGAAAATAATTCACTTAAATCGACAATACTATCTAAAAAATTATTTTTGCTCTGGTTGACTTATTATTTCCTCATGAATAAAAAGACGATCCAAAGTTAAAGATTTTAGAAAAAACAGCCACTTTCTAGCAATTATTTAAGAAAAGGCAGTTAAAAACAATATTAAATTATTTAAACAACGTTCTTGACAACTTAAATTAATTATTAACTCACTAATTGAAAAAAGGACAGAGGTACTAAATTAGGGCTAAATTGAATTGATTATTAAGTCACGCCTGATAAAAAACATACAGTTAAAAATTTGAAAAAAACGCAACATTTTATCAATTTCACAAAGAGAATATTATTAAAAGTGGTAATAAATTGTTCAAACAATTATTTTCTTGACTTCAATTAATTACATAACTTATCTTAATTGAAACTTTTACTAAAAGTGTATTTTTCTTTAAACTTCATGGGGCTTGCGGCACATTTAAATATCATTTCTTTTACAAAAAAAAATTATTTGTTTTTGTATGGATTCGAAGAAACTTCTGGGGTGTCTCCATAAAAATTCTAAAAAAAATTGTTTGGACCACCCTATTGCACAAGGACCTTAGCACGTGGACTCAGCCAACCGAGTAGGCAAGAGAGGGGATAACGGATATCTGCGGCGCGAGTTAACTGGACAAATAAATTTAAAACTGCGCTCATGTTCAATAAACTCGGCCCGTAGCAACACGTTATCCCCTCTCTTTCCTGCTAGGCAGCATGACTCCATGCGCTAAGATCGTTGTGCAATCCGGACGCTGAATAGATTGATTTATTTTTATTTTATTTGCAATTGAATTATTTTTAATCAAATAATTTTTCTAAAAATACATTTTTAAGTACTATTAAAATCTTTGAGCTATGACCAATGTTTAATTTAAATTTTAAATTCTTCTTTTAACCGATATATATATTGCCTTCATATTTCATACAAAACTCTGAAAATTATTCTGACCATTATTAAAGTAAATAAGAAAATACTTTCAATGGGTGAACGAATTATTTAGCCCTTAATTGTTTATTTACGTTAAAAATAGCAACTTTCGAAACGTATGTGCTGTACTCAAAAGCCGACGTGTCATGCAATGATAAAATGAAAACTGATAAACAAAAATTTCAATAAGTTTTATTTTTCCAGGTTATTAATTTATACGAAATATAATATTAATCTAAAATCAAAAAATATTTTCAGGCGTTTTCTTCATTTAATGTTGATTTTATTTGTTTTTAAAATTACATAAATATAATTTTTTATGTTTCTCGTAGGAAAGTTCTAGTACAAAAATTCTAATCTAGTTTTTTTTATTTTGCAGGACTTTATAATAATTCCTGAAAATTTTGGTTAAGCCTTAAGGATATTTAGAACTTGTAGAAGTTTAAACTAAATAAAACTACACATGAAATTGCCTTATAAACTTCCACATTTTTCAAAAACAATTTTAGATGTGTGAAATCTTTTCCAGTATTCTAATAAAATTAATTCTTCGAAAGAAAATCATTAAAGATTTTACATTTTTTTAACCAAAACTTTAATTCTCTTTAAACTCTTTAAGCTTCTCAAAACACTAAAAAAAGTTTTCTTTTTTAAATGATAGGATTTTTCCATACTTTTTAAAAAATCGTTCAAAATTGAAAAAATTTCCTTCATTTTTTCCAGATTTAAAAAAAATTTTAAATAATAGAATTTTTGTAACATTAAATAAATATTTTAGATCCTTCAAAAATCTAAATTTTGAATTCAATTTTTTTTAATCTTTTCTAATTTTACATGATTTTTATGTGCTTAAAAAAATTTGATACCGCTTTTTAACATAACAATTTGAAAATTCTTTCTAAATATTCTTATGAAATTAAGAATAATAATGTTTTAAATTTTCCCAAGAATTAAAAAAAAAATGTATTCTCTTGAAATCTTTCAATATAGATCCAAAAATATGATTTTTCAGAAAATGGTTACATCTTTAGAAAAAAAGAATAATTTTTAAATAGTTTTTTTTTACATGCAGAAATGAAATTTCTTTCAAAATAACCAAATTTTTCATTAAAAAATTTAATTTTTTACCTAGAAAAGAAAATCATTTTTAACAAATGTGAGAATTTTTAACTATTCAAACCAAAAAGATTTTTATATCAGTTACAAAGAGTTTCATTTTTATTTTATTATAATTTTTCTAAATTATTATTAAAATATTATTTATCAGAAGAATAGGAACTTTAAACAAAATATGGAATTCCTGAACAAAAAAAAGATTAATTTAGAACCAAAAATTTGTATTAAAAAAAAACGATAATTTCTAGCAAAATAGAAGAACTTTTTTAATCAGAAACACAAATTTTGAAAAAAAATAATTGAATTTTCAACAAATTAGGATTTTTTATTAAAAAAATTAACAAAATGCTAATTTGTGAGAAAAACTTATATTTTATTATTTTCTATTTAAAAAATGTTATAAAATATTTCAAAACATTTTAAAATATTCTCTTCAATCTTATTTCTAGAAAAAAACTAACGAATTCTCGACAAGAAATGTAAAAGTTGAAATTTCAGCGAAAAAATTTTTTATTTTTAAATCAAAAAGAGTTGAATGTCTCCATGAAGGAATTCATTCAATAAAAATGTAATAAAATCATTATTTAAAAGTAAAAATGATTTTTCATAAAAATATAAATTTCATGTAACTACTTTAGAAATTTCAGGTATGTCAAGGAAAGTATCATTTTATTTATTTTTCTGGATTTTCCTAATTTTTAAAAAAATTTTAGGAAGTTTAAAAAATATTTAAGTCTTTTGGAAATTTAGAGGAAATTAAAAAATAGTGACTAAATTTTTCCAAATCATTTAAAGTTAAAAAATATTGAAATTCTCCTCAAAATGAAAAAATTATCGTAAAATCTTTCAGTATTTTTCATAATTTTTCGAAAGCTTTTGAAATCTTTTCATGCACTTTTCAATCGGAGAAAACTTTTTTTTATTGTAAATTATCTCAGAAATATTTTAAAAAGTGACATTTCCTTGAATACTTTCGAAATGTTTAAAACTATTCTGCATTTGTTTAACAATTTTAGAAAGTCTACATTTTGTTTTTAATTTCTTAAAATCTTTTAAAATTTTAAAGAAATACATAGGTAATTTTAAAACTTCTTTATGTTTTTTTAAATGATTGGAATTTTTCTCAAAGTTTTTTTGAAAATCCACAACTAAAAAAATTGTATTTAATTTTCCAGATCCTTTTTTAATAACTTAAAACATCTTTTTTAATATTATTTTTAAATGAATGAAAAAAATTGTATTCATAATTTTCCTGGGAATCTTAAAAAAATCTCAATATTTTCGGAAACTTTGAAAATTGGGAAAAAGCTTCTGCCTTTTTTCTAAATCTTCGAAAATTCATCTTTTTTAATTTCTTAAAATCTTTGTAAATTTTAAATTATTTTGAAAGTTTTTTTAATACATTCTTGTAGCTTTTTAATAATTGAGAAAAAATACTTTAAAATGTGCTTGATATTTTTCGGTAATTTTAAATAATCTTTTAACAAATTTTTCCATATTTTTATAAAATTGAAAAAAGAATATTGCAAATTCTTCAAAAATCTATATTTTGATTTTAATTTTAAAAAATATTTTTAAATGATTTTTTAAGTGCTTTAAAAAACTTGATCCCCCTTTTTAAAATTCAACTGGAAAAATCTTTTTGAATACTCTTATAAAATTAGAAAAAATAATGTTTTAAATTTTCCTAAGAATATTTAAAAAATTGTATTCTCTTGGAATCTTTCAAATTGGATCCAAAGATACGATTTTTTTCACATAATCGCTAAATCTTCAGACAAAGGGATTAATTTGTAACTAGTCGTTTTTTTAACATACAGGGATGAAACTTCTTTGAAAATAAACGAATTTTTTGCTAAACAATTTAATTTTTACCTCTAAAAACATGCATTGTTCACAAATAAAAGAATTTTTAACTATTCAAACCAAAAAGATTTTTATACTAGATCAACAAGAGTTTTACTTTTATTTTATTTAATTATAAATTTTTAGAATTATTTAAATATTATTGATTAAAAGAATCCAAACTTTTAACAAATTATGGGATTCCTGAACCAAAAAAGATTATTTTTCAACTAAAAATTTGTATTAAAAAAATATAGAATTTTTAGCAAAGTAGAAGAATTTTCTAAATCAGAAACACAAATTGTAATCAAAATTGTTGAACTTTCAAAAAATTCAGATTTTTTACCAAAAAAAGCAAGAAAATTTTAGTTTGTGGAAAAAAATTATTTTTTTTTTTAAATTTTCCCAGAAACCTTAAAAGAAAATTAATTTTCCTGAATATTTTCGACATTAAAAAAAAATATAAAAGTCTTGAAAACTTCTATAATTATCTCTTTTTAAAATGATTGGAATTTTACCATAAGTTTTTTGAAAATCTTTCATGACTAACAAAATTTTATTAAAATCGTCCAGATTGTTTTTTGATAATTAAAAAAATGTTTTGGATTATTCTTTTTAAATTAATTAGAATAACCTTTTTTGAAATTTTCTTGGAATTTTAGAAA
This sequence comes from Belonocnema kinseyi, assembly GCF_010883055.1. Lineage (NCBI taxonomy): Eukaryota > Metazoa > Arthropoda > Insecta > Hymenoptera > Cynipidae > Belonocnema > Belonocnema kinseyi. The sequence goes on along the minus strand of NC_046665.1, from coordinate 108,221,378 downwards.
ATTTCAATTTTCAGAATATTCTTTAAAATCGATTGAAAATAAGAAGCTAAAAAAATGTTTAAATTATCAGCCAAACAGATTATTGTTTTACCAACAAAAATGAAATTTCTTTAAAAAAAAAACGAATTTCCTACAAAAAAAGTTAAATTTTTTAACTCAAAAACATGAATTTTCAGCAAAAAACTTAATTTCCAACCAAGAAATATTTTTTTTGAAAATAAAAGATGAAGTTCCAAGCAGCAGATTAGTTTTCCGACAAAAAAGACGAATTCTTAACAAAATATATGCATTTTTAACAATATTGTTACATTTTCGACAAAGGAGTTCAATTCGTGAACAAATAGAAGAATTTTCAACCAAACATTAATAAATTCTTAAAGAAAAATATAAAGCTTTATATTTAAATTTAAAACAATTTTTTAATTTTAAATCAAAAAGAATTTAATTCGTCCAAAGAATACAAATTTTCAACAAAATAGGAGAACTTTAACCTAAACAGATTAATTTTAAACCAAAAACTTGTATGTTTAACATCAAAAAATCATAATTCGATCAAAGTAGACTAATTTTTCTATTAAAAAGACAAATTTTAACCAAAATAGTTAAGTTTTCAACGCATGAAGATTTTTTTATTCAAAAAACAACACAGAATCAAAAAATTTTTAATTGAAAGAGAAAACTAATTTCTCGTACAAAATAAAAGTGTTGGACAGCTATTTATTTCTCAAGATTATTTATTTGTTCGTTTTGAATGGTCACTGAATATTTTTTTAATCTGTCAACCCTTAAAAATTTCCTTGTAATCTTCAAAATATTTTTAAAATTGTCTAAATCTTTGTAATATTTCTCAATGCTTTTAAATATTCTAATTATATTAATTTTTAAAAATAAAAAATCATTTTGTTCTTTCTAGGAAACTAAACATATTTTCAATTCTCCTAAAAACTTTTAAAATTATGAAAAAGCTGTTGATAAATTAAAATTTCTTTCGTTTTTTTTTTAGTTCAGCTTTTAAATCAAATTAAATCAAGCATTAAATAGTATTGATTTTATATTTAATAATTGTTTGATTCTGTCATGTAAAATTTCTGATAGAAAATATTTATTAATTTTTTTGGTATTTTTTGTTACAGTTTTTTGGGAAATTTGTAAATTATAGTTTAAGATACGCTTTTTCCAGACAGAATTATCTTCTTTAAATATGCTATGAATTTCAATGTCACTTAATGCAACCGTGACACTCTTACAAGTAAGTAGAAAATATATTTTCAACAAATCCCTTCACTCTTAAAATATTAATCAGAACAATTTTTCGTATCTAGAACAAATATGAATCAAGTTAAAATTGAAGAAAATAAATTTAGTATAAATAATAATTCATATTCTGCTCAAACGTTTAACAATAAAATTTAACTATAAAATTTTTTAAATAAAAAAATTTAATACAAACTTTTGGGCAACACACTTTTAAATGACTTCAATCAAATTAAAAAACCAGAAATAAAAAGTATTTGGGGTGAAGAAAAAGGCAAACTGCAAAATACGTTTTATTTTATGATAAACTTTATTTGCAAATATTTATAAGAAAGAATATTTAAATTTTCAATAATTTTTTATTTCTAAGGGAAACAATTGACTGATACCAGTAAAAAAATTAACAGTACCGAAAATAAAATATTTGCGAAAATTTAAAATGATTTAGGTTTTAATATCAAAGTTTATATTTGGACAAATAATCTTAAATTGTCTAAGCAAAAATACACGACAAATTTAAAGCTCTAAAAGGATTAAGAAATAATTAAAATCTTGAGATTTCAAAACATGACAAAGAAAATTAAGTTTTTTAATTACAAATGTTTCAAATTTTAAAGATGCTCTAATTGTTTACAACAACTAAAAAAAGATGTATATTTGCGATTGAGATTTTTTTTCAGTTATATTTATTTTGTAATTTCCAATTCGGCAATTAAAAAAACTTCACGCTCCTTTTATTATTTGAGAAGTTTGTTATTTTAGAATTTCATAATTCTGGAATTTATTATTCGGAAACTTTATAATTCGGAAATATTCCAATTCAAAAATTTTCTAATTCGGCAATATTAAAAGCTATTTGGGTATTTCATTATTATGGAATTTTATATTTTGTGCATTTTATTATTCAGGAATTTCTCAAATCGGCCATGATAAAAGTTGTTTCGGAATTTCATTATTTGGACATTTTTTTATTTAGATATTTTATATTTCGGCAATGTAATTTTTTGGAAACATAATGTTTAAGAATATTTAGAAGTGAGGTTTATCATCGAATAAAATGACATATACTGGCAATTAGAAGAATAAAATTTTTGGTGGGATTGTAGATTTTTGTCAATGTTTGTTTTTTATTTTTCCTGAATTTAATTTTGTGTACTTTAACTTTCTTTAATCTTCTTTCCTACACGAAAAATTGTTCTTATTAATATTTTACGCTGCCAGCGATTTTTTGAAAAAAAATTTTTTTTTACTTTCTCGTAAAAGTGCCAAGGTTGCAGTATGCGACATTGGCATTTATGTCATGTTTAAAAAAGATAAGTTTTTCTAGAACACACCCATCTTAAATTAAAATTTTGAGTTTTCCCAAATGAAATTTAAATTTATAAAAAGCTTTTTAATAATTTAGAAAGTTTTAAGAAAGTTCATGTTTTCTTAAGTTTCCCAGAAAAAAATAAATCAATTTTTTATTTTTGAAAATGAATATTATGGGAATATTTAAAAGAATTTTTAAACATTTTACAAGATTGTTTGAATTCTAAAAAAAATATTCGGAAGATTTTAAGAAAATTTTTTAGAACTGAAAGATTTAAAACAGAGTTCGGAATAATTCGAGTTATTTTAAATGATATTTAAGAATAAAAAAAGCTTTTGAAAATTTCAATTTCTTTAAACTGAAAGATTTTTGAAAATTTGTCAAATATTTTTTATTTTTCCTTTTCAATTTTCTAAATAGTAAATTATTTCATTTTTTTTTGTTTTATAACAAAAGTTCATTTGTTGAAACTTTTGAAAAATTTCGTGTATTCTTTTGAAACCTGGAAAAATTTTTCAAAAGCTACTTCTTTGTAAATTCTAAAAAATCTGCATTTCATTCCAAATTCTTTTTTAAAAATTTGAAATTTGAAATTATCTGTCGAACTTTTAAAAGTACTGAATCCTCCAGATATCTTTCTAGCCGATTCGAATTTTTCCTAAAACTTTATAAAAATTCTGCGAAATTAAAAAAAATCTTAAAATCTTTCAAGTTATTATTTTTGTTTACTTTTAGAAATCCTTGAAAATTCTTGAAAGGCTCCTTTCTTTTGAAAACCATTGCAATTTTTTTATCCTCTTGAAACCTTTCTAAATTAAAAAAATATAATTTTTTTAGCGGTCTAAAAAAATCTGCATTTTCCTCAACATTTTTCTTTTTGATTTTAAATTGTTGAATTTCTTTTAAGTTGTAAATCTTTTAAATATCTTTTTTAATCATGCTGATTTTTTCTTTTAACTTTTTTTGAAAATTCTGCACTTAAAAAATTTAAAATCTATTCAAATCTTATTAGATTTTCTCTCAAAATTAATTTAAAAAGTATGTAAACATTTTCCTATGATTCTTGAATTTTTTTTCGATCCCTCGAATTCTCTATAAATGTTGAAAAGGTTTTTTAATTTCAAAATCTATTTGGAATCCTTTGAAGCTTTTTTAATCGTCTTTAAAAATACATTTAAAAATAATAAAAAATCCATTACAATTTTCTCAGGAATCTACAGAATTTTGTTGTTAATTTTTTGAAAACCTTTTAAAATCCTTTAAAAATTAAATTTTTTTTTAATCTGCATTAAGTTTATAATTTTTTAAAATATTTGCTAATTTCAAACTTCTTAAAAAATTATTTTACATTTCCCCAAGAGTCTCAATTGTTAAAATATTTTTCAAGGCTTCTGAACCTTTTTTTTTAATTATTCCAAGATTTTCTTAAGTTTTTCTGAAATTCTGTAAAATTAAAAAAATTTCATTGATTTTCGGCTTAATTAAAACAAGAAGAAGGCTGCATATTGAGAGAAAAACAGAAATTAATTTTAACAAAAATTGTATGTATATATATATATATATATTAATAAAATTAATAAAATATCACATTGTCTATACAAAAAATTTTGACGAAAAATTCAATAGTTAAATTTTCATTTTAGAAAAGAATTTGCAGTGGAAAATACTTTTCTAGCAAAAGGAATAATTTTCAATAAAATACATGAATTTTCTACAAAATAAAATAAATTTTCAACGAAATAGTTAAGTTTCCAACCAAACCGATTAAATCTTCTATTACCAAAAAAGTTTTAAAAGTACATTTTCAACGAAGCAGTTTAATTTAAAACCAAACAAATACATTTTTTAAGGAAAAGATTATATTATTATTTATTTGACAACAACATGAGATATAAAATCCTTTAAAATCTCTTGAAACTTTACAAAGCTCTTAAAACTCTGCTTAAAAATTCTTTACAATTTTAAAAATATCCTAAAATATTGCAAATCCTTTAAAACCTCATAATAAATTATGGAAAATTAATTGTAAATGCCTTGGAATCTATTAAAATATCCTAAAATATATCAAATCCTTTAAAAATCTAATACTGTGAAATATTTTAAATCCTTTAAAATATCATACTAAATTATAAAAATTAATTGAAAATTCCTTGGAATCTATTAAAATATACTGAAATATATAGCAAATATTTCAAAATCTGATATTAAATTACCGTAACCAATTGGAAATTTCTTAGAAAATTCTTACATGCTCTCAAATATTGCAATTCCTTCAAAATATTTTGACATACCTTGAACTCTTTTAAAAATATTTTTAAACTACTTTTGAATTCTTTTATATGACCCTTCTAACTTTCTTTTAATTCATTGAAATTCCTTTAAATTATAAAAATAAATTAAAAATTCCTCTATATCTTTTAAAACATCCTCAAATATTTAAAATCCTTAAAAATCTTTTGAATACCCTTGAAATGTTTGAAAGCTTCAGATTGAAATTTAGAAAAGAGAAATATTTCGAAACGTTATATATTGAAATGTTTGTAGATATTTATGATTACTTATTTATACATAATGTGGTCCCTAAGGGTTTACATGATTTTCATTTTTTACAATCTTTCCGCTTACATCTATATTTTTTTCAATCTTATCCTTTCTATATATACAAGTAATTACAACTATTTGCATAAGTCTTATATCCAGTTTCTTATTTCTATTTCCTGTGATAGCGCAATTTAGGACTTATTAGCAAACGAGTGAGCGAGCGAACGAAAGCGAGAGTGAAAGCGAGAGAGAGAGAGAGAGAGAGAGCATGAGAACGCAAACGCATCTTAGTCTACTTAACTTTTACCTTACGATTACTTACAATCTTTACGCTTTTAATCTAAGCGACTTCCGTTTCCTTTTTCTTTCACTTTTTTGTACCTCCATTTGCCTTTTTTTCATTTTTTCATTTTCATTTTTTCATCCTCCCCTAGAATTTTAAGCACATTCTCTTGCCAGCTTTCTTTATCTTCCATTCCTCTCCTACATACTTCCTATACACGCTCCAATGTTTCCTCCTCTCATTCACATATTCTACACTTTCTGTTCTCTTCTTTTTCCCAGTAAACCCCCTCCCTTACCTCGTTTACCAATCTGAATCTTGCTATTCTGGTCCACCTTCTCTCTCCCATACCTTTTCTAAATACTTTGGCACTACTTCCTTTTTTATCATCTCATACCATTTATTCTATTTTGATTCCTCAATCATCAACCATCTTTCTATTAATTGTCTTTCCCTCTCTCTCTTTTTTCCAGTTCTTCATAGTTTACTCTAGTCCCGTCTTCTGTTTCTCTATCATTAAAGAACTCCCGCCTTTCTTCTTCCCATCTCGTTAATTTGATCGCCCTCCCTATCCTCGCCTCTACCTCCAATAAAAACTTTCTCGCTAACTCTCCTCCCTTTCCTTTCCTCAGCATCGTCTCAAATTTCCATGTCCTTTTTCGCGCTCTAATACTTGACTTATCCCTTTGCGCTTCTTCTCCCACCATGTATCCTGGCATCCTCCAGTCTGCCCTTAGTGTTCACCTTATATACCTTTCTTGTAAATTCTCAATATCTTTCCTTTTTTTCTATCCCCATATCTCTGCTCCATAACCTAATACTGGCCATACCAGCGTATCAAATAACCAGATTCTCCTTCTCCAATTTTTTTAACCTTCTTTTTCCTATTCCCCATATCTGCTTCATTACTCCTGCTGCTTTTTTATCCTTTCTCTCATATGATCTGTATGATCTCCATTCGTTTGCAAAGATATATCCCAAATATTTGTACTTTTTTACTTCATCTAACTTTATTCCCTTCCATCTCCCTGTCCATTCTATCTTCCTCCCCCCTTCTTTTCTAAACCTCATTATCTTTGTTTTTTTTAACTTTACATTCAGCTTTTTCCCATTGTCTCACACCTCTCACCAACCAGAAACTATCTCCTACTTGCTCTCCTACCTTTCCCGTCTTTTTGTCTCTCTAGACATTTCTGATACTCTCTGGATTAATCCCTTTCTTATCCCCTGTTTTACCATAACTTTTTCTATTTTGCCTCGGTCTAATAATACTTTATACAGTTTTGGCATCAACGTCATCCCCCTATAATCTTTAATCTCTAGTTCCTCCCCTCCATATTTCCATACTTAATTCGGAATCTCATCTATACCAGGTGCCTTTCCATCCTTCATTATTCCTAAAACCTGAACTATTTCTTCCCTTGATATGTCCTCTTCCTCACCTCTTTCTCTACCATATTTTCCCCCCTTTACAACTTTTCTCTCTACTCCTCCTAGAAAATCTAAAAAAATATTTCTGCCATTATACTATTTCAATATCTTGATTTACTCTTTTCCTTATTTTTATTTCTCTGTTTACTACCTTCCATACCTCTTCTTCCGTCCTAGCCTTCTCCGCCTCCCTCAAACCTTTTATTATTTTCCTCTTTCTTTTGATAACACAACTTAGTATGCCCTTTTTTATTTTTCCTATATTCTTTCCCATTACTTTTTTTTCTTCACTTTCCTAATTCCTTTCTGACCTTCTTTTCTTTCTCTTTAAAGTTCTCATCACATCCACTTCTATTCCCCCCTTTACTAACTTCATTTTTGTTTGTGCACTCTATTACTATTTTTATTTCTTCTATCATTTTTTCCATCTCCTTGTCCACCTTTCCCTCTCCCATTTTGATATTTCTGACCCTTTCTCTTAACTATCCATTTCCTTACATTGACCAATCCCCTTTTCCTACACTTTTTACATTTTTTCCTCTGTTATTCATATTGCTCTTACTTATTTGCCCCTCTAATGTCACTATTAAGGGAAAGTGATCCGAATCAATATAATCACCTATCTCTAGTTCCTTAACCTTCTCTCTTACCTCATCATCTACCAGCACATAATCAATTACCGTTCTCCTTTCACCTCCTGAGCGTGTATACTCTCCTTTCTCATCTCCTTCTATATTTCTGTTTAAGAAATACCATTCCGACTCCTCCAAGCTCTTTAACAACTTTTTCCCCTCCCTATTTAGTACCTTATCTTTAGATTTTCTTGCTCTCTCTTCTCCCCATTCCCTTCCTCCTCTGTCACCTGTTTTCGCATTGAAATCTCCACCTATTATCAGCCTACTCTCTTCTTTATTTTCTTTAATCATTTCTTTCATCTCCTTTGCTTTCTCCTGCATACCACAGTTGACATAAACCCCCACTACCTTCCACTTCTCTTCTCCCATCATGACTATGACCATCTACTATTAATCCTTCTTTTTTTTCTTTCCTGTCTTTCTTATCTTTCCCTGATATACATTCATTACTTACACCCATCACTATTCCTCCCATTGCTCTGCCCTTTTTATGCTTCCTCTTTGCATTTTGCACTTGCCATTTGTAACCTCTTGGTACCCATCTAGCCGCGTCTCCATCATTATGACTGCATCCCATTGTGTCAAATGTCTCATAAACTCCCTATTCTTTCTCTCCAATCCTGCTATATTCCAGTAACAAATCTTCCATTATTCTCTACATTCGTTTCACAACCTTTTTTTTCTTCCTACTATTTCTTGTTTTTCTGTCTCCTGTCCCTTCCTCTCCTAGTTTCCCTGCACCTCATTTCTTACTATCTGTTCCCTTTCTTCATCCCAATCCCACCACACTTCATCTGTCTGTATTCTCCCATACTTAACCCATGTTCTCCTTCCCTTTTTTCTTTCTTCTTCTGCTATTTTCATCAGTTTATATTACACGTTCCTCTCTACCCATACCAAATCATCCTATATTCTCTCTGGACTTCCATATAATAACCTGTTCTTCATCATCACCTCCCCCCTATGTTCCTATTTCTTTAATTTCACCAGTACCATCATTTCCCCTCTTCGCACTTCCTTTCCTACTTTTCGCATCTCCTCTATCTCTACCTTAGCACCAATCCTTTTTAGTACTTTGTCCACCCCTTCCTTTAGCTCTTTTTTTCTCTAATCTTATACCCTTTATCACTATGTTTAATTTTCTTTCTTCCCTTTCTTTCCTTTCTATTTTTTGTTCTATTTTTCTCAGACTTTCCATCTACTTATTCCCACTCTCTCCCCCACCACAATTCTGGTTCGAGCTTTCAAGTTTCTTCATCCTACCTTTCATCTCCTCTACCTTTTCATTATTATCTTCTTTCTGCTTTTTTAGCTTTTGTTCTAATGAGTGTATCCTCTTTTCTTACTTTTCCCTGATTTTTTCCCATTTTTTTGTTTCCTTTTTAACGTCAGCCATTTCCCGCCTAATTTCCTGTTTTAAGTTCTCCGCCTTTTTCTCCTGCTTTTCCTCATAATTCCCCATTACCTGTATTATCACTTCGCGAATTTCCTTTAGTCTTTCCTCTTTCATCGTAACTTCACTTTCATCCCCGCTGCCGTCAGTCCACTTACTATTGTCACTCTTCCCTACAAAACTCTGCTTTTCCGGAGGCGATCTAAACATCTTTTAATATTTCACGCTCGCCCCGATATCTTCCTTCTCTTCACTGAGTTCCCTCTCCCCTCCCTTCCTTTTGATAAAAGCCTCGATTAAACCTACGCTTTTTTCTCTTAATCTTTCCTTTTCTATGGTTTTTTATACTTCACCCTTGTCTTCCTAAAATGATAAATCTTCAAACAAATAGATTAATTTTCTATCAAGACAGTCGAAATTTCAATTAAAAATAAGGTAAATTTTATATTTCAAACCAAAGGTTTTTTTGTTTAGTAAAAAAATTAATTTTCAGACGATAATAACGATTTTTCAACAAAAAGCCTTAATTTTAAACTTAAAAATGTTGATTAAAAAAAGTTTTTACTTAATCTGCAAGAAAAATATGAATTTAAACTGAAATTTTGAATTTTGTCTACGAAAAAATGGATTTGTAACAAATTGGTTTAAATTATAACGAAAAAGATAAACTTTTTACCAAAAAGACAAACCTCTAACGTATGACGTATCGATCATATAATCTGCATTTCAAGTATCTACCTTGCCGACTTAAAATTGTAAGGACAGATTTTTCAATATGGCAAAATAGACTGGTCAACCAAAAATGTGCTCGTATTCTCATTTCACAAATCCAATCACTTCTGTGCAATTCAAGCCTCAAGGCTACATAAACATGGTCCTTCGAGCTGAATGTGAGTGCCAATTCAATTTGGACAATTGTTTCGCTTCAGAAGTACAAAAAGATTAAAATTCGCAAAGTGCTTGAGAGGCGTCTCTGCAACCACGCCTTGAACAAACTAAAGTTTTCTACAACAAATTTTGGCGAGGCACGAGTGACGACGCCAGTCAAAATTCGGTGTATCGATAGCATTCCACCAAGGAACTTCGAAAGCAGCCGCCTAACCTTTTTGTTAATTGTGGGACAGCTACGTTCTACAACTAAGATAAGTGGGATTCCTTTATTATTTCCTATTTGAATAAAATTATTCCTAACCAGTACCGTTTCGTATTGAGTGATTAAAATTAAAATTAAACTATTTAATCAAAATGTCGGTACCAACCGAATTAACGAAAAAACGCGGTGGTTTCAAGACTAGACTCACGTGTTTTAGAAACTATATAATTAATCTTCAACACGAATTTCACGATGCAAGTGTCGAGTTAGAAGACGTAATTAAGTATGAAATAAACGAGCGATTAGACAAAATTACAGAAAACTTCATGGTGTATGAAGAAATACAAGAAAAAATTGATGAGCTAACCGATGATGCTAAGGGAACAATCGAATATAGATCTGAAACCAAAGATAATTTCTTTCGTGTAATAGCAGAAACTAAAAAATTATTGTCACAGGGAATTTCAAAAGATAGTTTTTCTGTAAATGCGCGATTTAATCAAGAAGTAGCCGCGAATCCGGCAGAGAAGCAAGTCCAGAAACAAGCAGGTTTGGTTCCAAATAATCAACCTTTAGTAATAAAAGCATCGGGCTTACAATTACCACAAATTCATCTACCAAAATTTAATGGCGAATTGTCAGAATGGCTAGGCTTTAGAGACACGTTCGAATCGCTAATTCATAGTAACCAAAAAATTATTCAGATCGAGAAGTTCCACTATTTAAATGCAGCATTATAAGACAGTGTGGCTCAAGTAATCGAGTCTTTGGAGTTTTTGGCTATAAATTACGAGGTAGCCTGGTACGCCTTATTCAGGTCGCTATAGTAATAAAAGGCTTCTCATTCAGAATTGCATTAAAACAATTTTTAATACTGACCAATTAACAAATAAATCCTCAGTCTAAATCAGAAAGATGCTAGACAATTTAAATAAACACATTAGACCCTTAACAACTTTAGGTCAATCGACATATAATTGGAATTCACTTTTAATTTATGTACCTGCTTCTGAACTAGCTACTAGCACAGCTAGAGCATGGGAAAAAGAAAAAAAGATAAACAATCTAAAACTCAATAAAGATTCAAAATCAAAGTTTCAAAACACAGGCCATTTTCAAAATAGAAAATCTTTCTTAGCTCAAAAAATAAGTTGCGCTCTTTGCAAAGAGGAGCACCATATACAAAATTGTCCTACTTTCCTATCTTTAACTACACAAGAAAGAGCCGAAAAAGCCAGAAGTTGCGAAATTTGCCTAAATTGTCGAGTTCCTAGACATTTTCAAAAGGAATGCAGGTCAAATGGCTGCAAACAATGCAAAGGTAGGCAAAACACTCTGCTTCACTTTGAGCCAAGCACTAAGTCTAATTTCACTACTCCCACTGAACCTAAAGAAAAGCTCATATGTTTCGCTAGCACAATCACCTCGAATACTGATGATGGTGTTTTCTTTAAAGCATCAGTCTTTATCAAAAACATTAACAATGAACAATGTTCCGCCTGTCTTCTACTAGATTCAGGTTCACAATGCAATCTAATCACTTATGATCTTTGCGAAGCACTTAAGCTCAAAAAATCACCCATTGATGTTAGTATAGGGTCGATTAGCAAAAGCCCCTTATCCGTAAAACACAAATGCGGAATCGAAATCCAATCTCAAAGTAGTGCTTTAAAATTCGGGTTTCATGTTCAGTAGTCTCAATAATTCGATCAGAAGTGCTTAACCTTTAATTAAATCAAAAGTCGTTGAAATTCCTACGCACATTAACCTAGCAGATCCTCAATTTGATAAATCAGGTACGATTGATATTTTTCTAGGTAATGCTGTTTTCTGGTCACTGATCTCACAAAATACAAGGGTAACAAAGCGACAAATTCTCGCAGAAATATCTCAAATTTTCGACCCCCTTGGCCTACTAAGTCCTGGCATTATAATTTTAAAAATCTTTTTGCAGATATTATGGCTAGAAAAACTTACATGGGATGGGACTCTACCCTACGATCTGCACAACCAATGGTTTGATTACAAAATACAACAGCAAAAATACCGCTAAAAACCCAAACTATTCCCCAACTAGAGCTTTGCGTAGCTGTCTGGCTTGCAAAATTACTTCATAAAGTAGAATTCGCACTCGACGCACCTATACATAGTAGTAATTATTGGACTAACTCATCCATTGTTCTGCAATGTATAAAAAAAACAACCAGAAAAGATGGGAGATGTTTTTCTTTCAAATCGAGTTTCGCAAATTCGAAAACTAACAAATATCGAGCTTTGGCGGCACGTGCCAACAAAACAAAATCCAGCTGATCTCTTATCTCGGAGCATAAACTCTGATCAAATATCCAGTTCAGAGCTTTGGTAGTCAGGGCCGCAATTTTTGTATAAAGATGATACAAACCGGGTGTTAGGTATGTGACCCGACTTGATCAAAATAAAGATGGAGGTGGGAGATGATCGTGTCCTGATCTATGATGTGTGAGTGAGTTTGCGTGTGACACGTATACCACGCAGATGCTAGACCGAAGGTGTGTGGGGAGCCGTCGTATCGTCCTGGGCAGAGGCTTCTCCCCACGAGGATGCCGGTGTCGTCTCGGGCGTAGCGAGCCGTTCGTACCCCCCTGGGCAGAGACTACTGCACTTCGACTTCTGTTGTCTTCTCGGGCTTGGCGAGGCGTTCGTGCCCTCCTGGGCAGAAGCTACTTTACCACGACTTCTGGCTGCTGGAGATCGTAGTTGGGAGCGACCCTTGACGGGCAGGCTCGGGTGCTGCTGGATCGTAGGTGGTCCTAAGGGGATGCTCGGAAGAAGGACAACAGAGGGCACTATGGTCTTTTGAGTGGAAGAAAAGGAGGAAGTGGGAGACGGATGGTAGTCTTCCCCTGCAAGACCGGCTTGGAGGGCGTCGCAGAGAGCCGCTAAGCGGCGGCGGATTTGGGTACGCTTGTCGGGGCGGGCGGATTTGGTCTTTCCAGGCTTACTCCTGGTTGGAAAATAGGGAAAAGGATGAACGAATAGGCAGAGACAATTGGAGCCGCAAGAAAAGCTTACCGGTCCCCGAAATAGGTGTAGCTTAATGCAATCGGAGCTGCTAAGAGCTTACGCGCCTTGGAAAGATAGAAAGAGAGGGCTACCGGAGCTGCTAGAAGAGCTTACCGACTGAAAAGAGAGTAGAGAGATAGGAAACGGGTCGAGGCGGGGATGCAAAGAGCTTACAGACCACGAGAGAGTGAGTGAGTTCGAGGATAAGGAGGACTTGCGAGAGCAAGGAGAGAGAGAGAGAGAGAGAAAAAGGCTGCCATTATTTTTAAAATTCGAAAGCACTTTTATTCTTAAAAAATGGTACAAGTACCGTATACGACCAGGGGACTGAGGTTACCCAACTGGAAGCTCGAATAAGAGTGCGTACTTTCGCTTGTACGCACCCGCTTTTATTTCCCCCAGCCGAGAGGTGGTCCGGCTAGCGATTGGCCCGATTCTCTTGGCCATCAAAAATAGCATGTAGAATATAGGAAATATCAAACGCATGCAGAATAAAATGAAATACAATCAAATAAAAATCTATTTTTGCTCCATAACCTCGATTTTCAATTTATTTATTTAAGAAGAGGAAAAGAAATTTAATAATTTCGTATAGGATAAGTTTGGCTATCACTGGCCAATTCCCCACTTGGAGGGAAGAGAGAGAGGAAACAAGAGGTGACGCGGAGTGAGTCATGCCTGGCGCGTGATGGAGAAACCTTCCATCACAGCTGCGCCAGGTGTGATTTTATTACTCCCTTTCTTCCGTCCAAGTATTTGCAGCTCAGGGAGAGAAAGGCAAGGTCGTTGCATAGCGACTTTAAAGTAATTTAGCCCAGAAGGTTTTCCCAGGTCGAGTTTATGTTTAGTCAACACGACCGGGGAATCACTCCGAGCAAATTAGTTTCCAGTGGTTGTCGATATGGGGACTATATCAAAGATAGGGTTGAATGGCCAATTTTCGAGTCTCAAATTCTCGAATTATCTGATACAAAAAACACTTTCAAGATTACGAAAGAGAATTAGGAAAACATTCCCATAGACGATTCAATAATTCAACAATTTAAAAGGTTTTCTACCTTAATTAGAGTAACCGTATACTGCAAAAAGTTCAAAAAATTGCAAACTAAAAGAGAGAAAACTAAACAGACCTCTCAATACTAAAGAGCTACGGAAATCATTACTTGATCTTGCTAAACTAGCTCAACAAGTTTTCTTTGAAACCGAAATCAATGCATTAAAAAATGTGGAAATAATCTTTAGAAAGAAGGGATTGAAGTCATTAGCTCCTTTTTTAGACGAAAACGATATGTGAAGAGTGGGTGGCAGGTTGTCAAATACGAATTTCAAAAAAGCAAAGACTACCTGATACTTATTCACTCGCAACATACCTTTACTAAATTGCTATTTCAACATGAACATTTCGAACTATTTCACGCGCAACTTCAACTTATTATCAAGCATTAGAGAAACCTTTTGGCCTATAGGAGGGCCCAATGTAGCTAGAAAAACTGTTCATGACTGCATGAGTTGCTCCAGAATGCAACCAAAGTCGATCACTCCAATGATGGGTAATCTTCCATCAACTCGCATGTTTGAATCACCTCCATTTTTCAATACAGGTATTGACTATGCCGGTCCGTTTTCAGTAGAGGACAGAAAATGGCGAGGTTGCCAGGTAACTAAATCCTACGTCTGCGTTTTCGTTTGCATCTCAACCAAAGCATTGCATTTAGATTTAGTTTCGGATGCTACAACTGATGCTTGCCTGGCTGCTTTGCGGAGCTTCAAGAATTCGACTCGTTAAATGAATTAATTGCTAACACCGGAATTCAATGGCATTTCATTCCAGATAACATGCCCCACTTCGGAGGGATTTGGGAAGCCGGAGTGAAATCAGTCAAACGCCATCTAAAACGAGTAGCTGGAGAGGCAATTTTAACGTTTGAACAGTCTGCAACTTTACTTACTCAAATTGAGGCAATACTAAACTCCCGACCTTTAAATCCCTTATCTAGTGATCCCAACAACTTAAGTCTTCTCACTCCAGCCCACTTTCTAATTGGACGAACGTTTTGTTCCTTAGCTGATCCTGATCTGTCACACTTGAATCAAGAAAGACTAACAAACGGCAACGCATTCAACAAATTCAACAGCACCTGTGGAAACGTTTGGAGTAAAGAATACATCTCAGAGCTTCGAAGGAGGACCAACTGGCAGAAGCCTTTTCCAGCAATTAACAAGAATACTTTTGTCCTCATGAAAGATAACAACTTCCCTCCATCAGCCTGTAAATTATGAAGGATCATTGAAGTCCATCCTGGAAAGGATGGAATAGCTCGCATTGCATCTGTTAAAACTTCTAGGGGCTTAGTTCGTCGATCATTCACCAAATTATGTCCTCTTCCCATTTGCGATTAATCCTCGCCAATTTTAATTTCTAAAGCGAACCTTCCACAAGAATGTTAAATTAATTTTTTTTTATTTTATCTCATTTATATATAATGTATTATATCATTTTCGTCTCAAAAGCTTGTAAGCCTTTTTCAATGCTATGCCCATTATTACTCGTATCAACAATATTCTATTTGAAAGAAAGTGTTTTACAGCCCGCGGGAGTATGTTACGTTTCACAGTTTAAATTAGTTTGACGTATCGATCATACAGTCTGCATTTTAAGTATGTATGCATTTTTAACCAGAAAGATCAAATTTCTACGAAAAAAAATCCAAAAAAAAGGTTAAATCTTCACCTCTAAAACTGAATTTTTAACCAAATAGTTGAATTTCCAACCATAAAGATGAATTTCAAATGAAGAAGATTTTTTTCTATCTAAAGGACAAATATTCAACAAAATTAAGAAATTTGTAGTTGCAGAAAGAAAATGATTAACCTTTCGCCGAACAAAATGAATTTTCGAAAACCAAGATACATTTTCTACAAAAAAAATTAACTTTTAACAAAATACATTCACTTTCAAACAAATTATTAACTTTGTATCTAAAAAAGATAATTTTTAAACGAAAAACCGAATAGACGAAGAAGATTAATTTTCTACCAAATAATGACGAATTTTCAAGCAAAAAGATTAAGTTTTAAACATAAACATTAATTTTCTACAAAATACGCAAATTTTTAACTCAATAGTTGAATTCTCAACTATAACAAAATTAATTTTCAACCAAAAATGAAACATGTTAATTTTTAGTAATGGAAATTATTTTCAAGTATCAAACAAACTAAACAGATTAATTTTCAACAAAGAAAATTATTTTGCTATCAAAGAGAGACACATTTTCGACAAAAGAGATAAATTTTCAACGAAAAAACATTAATTTTTAACAAAAAATGTAGCAGTTTAATATTGAGTTATATAAATTAATTTTTACATAAATAATCAACAAATATTAAACGTAAAAGATAAATTTTTAACAAACAAGGTTTAGTCACTATAAAAAAATATCGACAAAAATAAAATAGTTAAATTGTTGAATGAAAAAATAATTTTCAACGTAAACAATTAATTTTATACTGAAGAAACTCATTTTCAAAAAGTGACATGTGTTTTTGACCAAATGAAATATATTTCAAACGAAAAAGTTAAATTTTCTAACAAAAACTCTAAATGCATGCAAAACATTTTCGTCTAAAAATGGAATTGTTAGAATTTCGATTAAAAACATTAATTATAAATGATGCAAAAACTAATTTTGTACAAAAGAAAGTAATTAAAAAAGATGGTTTAACTTTCAACCAAAAAATGAATTTATGATCAAAAAAACTAAATTTCTATAAAAAATTTCTATGCAAAATTGAATAGTTGAATATCAGTTGCATCAATTAATTTTCAATGGAAAATACTAATTTTCTACTAAGAAAAAGACAAATTTTAGACAGAAGAGATGAATTTTTAACAAATAAATGTAAATTTTTAACAAAACATCAAATATTTTAATCTTCAGTTAGAGAAATAAGTTTTCAAAGAAATAAATTCAATTTTTAACCAAGCAAATAAATTTTCTTCTATTAATTTTTAATATAATTTTAAAACCCAAAAATTATATTGCTGCAAAACAGACACATTTTTAACAAAAGAAATACATTTTTAAACAAAAAATAACAATTTTTTAAGAAAAAATAAAATGGCTTAATTCTAAGTTAGAGAAATAAGTTTTTAACTAAATAAAATAAATTTTTAACAAAGGCGATGAATTTTCGACTAACAATTTCAAATGTCAAAAAAAGTCCGAAAAAATGGAAAAGATAAATTTTTAGTTATAATAAATAAATTTGCAAAAAAAAATGTTGAATAATAATTTTTAACAAAATGTACTCTATCGCATGTATGCTTTTTGTTTCTTTCATCCTACCATTTTGCTCTTTTTCCTCTCTCGCTTTCACTTTAGCCATTGCCTCTTGTCCTTTTTATCTTTACGCTTGACAACTTTTCTCTCATTCTCATTTAGAAAAGTTTACATTTTCCCATTTTCTAAAAATAATTATTCTAACCCTTTCCCCCATTTTTCTCCTCCCTATTTTCCTTCTTGTTCCTTTCCAACTCCCTCAACCATTCCACCATCTCCACTGTCCCCTTCTCAGGCAGGATCTTTCTTATTGCATTTTCTTTCCTCCTCTGTACACCAGTATTTATTTCACTTTTCTGTATTACCACATCTTACCCTCGCGATTACTTTTTGCGATCCTCTTTTCCGTTTCCTCTCTAAATTTTCTGCTACTCCCTCTACTTTTATCCATTTGTATTACTTAGCTTCTCTTATTTTATTTTCTCTTCTTGCTTAAAAACTTCATTATCTCTTTCTATCAACTATTTTTTCATTTTCATTCCCCTTCCATGCATTTTTTTACTCATTCCTTTGACCAACCAGACCTACTCAAGTACCTTTCTCTTTCTTTCATTCCCGAATCATCCCATCTTCCATTTTCTCTTGCCTTCAAGCACGCTTTTAGTACATATCTCCCCTTGCTCTCCAACAGTTTTTCTATGTATTTGCAAGCCCTGTTACTTGTTCTTACTTTGATTTTTTCCCTATTAATCTCCTTCAGAACTATATACCATGGCACCCATCTGTCCAATCCTAGCGTCCATCTAATGTATTTTTGATGCTACTTTTCTACCTCCTCATATTCCTTCTATCCCCACATTTCAACTCCAAGCATTAGAGCACTCAGTACAAGCGCCTCAAACATTCTCATTCTTCTCTTGCATTTTCCTTAAATAAAAATCCCAAATATGTGAACTCTTTGACTTACTCAATACCTTCTCCCCTCCACTTCCAGATTATTCTTCCGTTCTTCCTACTACTTTCTCTCCAAAAAACCAAAACCTTAGACTTTGCTACATTCAAAACCAATTTCTTTGCTTGTAAATACTTCTCTAGACTTTTCATCATATTTCCCAAAACCTCTTCTTCTTCAGCTGCTATTACCGCATCATCCTAGTATGCTAAAGTCCAAAATCTACCCCCTCCTACCACTAACCTTTACTCTAACCTATTCTTAAAATATTCCCCCATGTCCGCTATGAATGCAGCAAAACGACGGGGAATCAGTGGAAATCCCTCTCTTAATGCTACCTACGTCCAAAGTTTTTTCGAAGTATTATTCCCTACCTTTACCTTTTCTCTCGTTTCTTTATTAATTTACCTCACTCTCTCTATCAGACCTATGTTTAGTCTTCTCTTCTCCATTACTTCCCACAACTTTTTCCTGTCTACCGATGGGAACGCTGCTCTACCACGTGTCGAAAAATATAGATATTATCTGTGGTGCTTCTACCTTTTCTAAAACCTGCCCGATTCTCTGGTTTTATTATTTTTGCTTCTATATCTTCTTTTAGTCTCTCTGTTAACACTAAACAACAACTTAACATCTTATATATCTCGGTTAACCCCATTGCATATACCTTGTAAGCCGTGTTCAATAATGCTATTCCCCTGTAGTTTTATGTTTTATCCTTTTATCCTTTCTTAAGAATTGGCGTTATCAATCCCTTCCTCCACTCTTCCGGAAATCCTTCACCTTTTCATTTTTTACTACTTCTTTAAACATTCTTCTTGCTTCTCCGCTACTGTACATCCAGACCTCGTTACCTAACACGTCACTGCCTCCTGCTTTACCCTTCTTTAATCTTTTAATCTGCGCTTCTATCTCTTTATCTTGCAACTTCTTCCCATCTTCTAGATTACTTCTCGTCCAACTTTCAGTCCTGTTTTCAGCCGTGCCTTGAAACCTTTCTTTAAAATGCATCCCTTATACATCCATGCTAATCTTATCACCTATTCCCCCTTTTTCAACCTCATTTTATTAATAAACTTCCATGCCTCCCCTTCTGTTTTAATTTAACTTATTTCCTCCTCGTATTCCTTTCTCTTATTCTCCTCTTTCTGTTTACATAAAACTCTATTCTCCTTCCTGGATGTCACGTAATTTTCACTTTCCCTTTTTCCCCTCCTCCAAAGTTTATACTCTTTTTAAACCTCTTTTTTCTTTTTCTTACATTCCTTATCCAACTAAATTTTCGTACAATTTTTCTCCTTTTCCGATCTATCCCTAAATTTCTTTGTAACTCTAGTCTTCTTGACCTTTTCTTTTAACTCCTTCCATAATTTACTGAACACTCTCTTCTCAAACTCTAACTTTTTGGTTATTTTTATGTGATCCCTCTTTGTTTCTTCAGTCCACACTTCTTTCTCGATTAACTCTCTCATATTCTTTCTTAATTCCTTCCTTATTATACTTTTCAGATAAACTCCTAATGGGTGGTGATCTGATTATATCCAGGCTTCTACTTTCATTTGTCTTACAGACTCCCATCCCTCTATATTAGTAATAACATAATCTATTACTGTGGACGTGTTGCTTCTCACATACGGTAAATTCTCCTTTTTTGTCCCCTTTCTTATTGCCATTAAGTATGTACCACCTCTTGTCTTCTACCATCCTTAGAAGTTGCTTTCCCTCGCTATTTGTTAACTGGTCTTTCGAATCTCACTCCCTCTCCACCCCATCCGAGTACATATTACCTTTCCTTTCTATTATAGCATTAAACCCCCCCCCCCCTTATTATTGGTATTTCTTCTTCTCCTTCATTTTATAACTTTTCTATATTTTTCCTAACCTCTTTCATTCATTTTCCATTGTATATTTTCACAATTCTATGCCATTTTCCTTTTATTTTAACCTTCCTTTCCTTAACGCCACTCGTGACTCCTTTCAAAACTTCCATTTGTTCTAGATTGGTTCTGACTCCCGTCAAAATTCCTCCACTTGCTTGCCTTTTTCTTTTTCCCTAGTGGCCCCTTGTAATTCCCATCTATGGTTACTTAGCGATTCAATTTTCATAATTTTCCAATCTTTTTCCTCTATCCAAGTTTCCGTGAATCCAACCACATCGAACTTTTCTAAAAAATTCCAAAAATCTCTGTCCTTATTTTTCATTCCCGCAACGTTCCGAAAAATCAACTTAACCTCTTCCTCTATTACTTATATCTTTTCCTTATTTCTGTTAAATCTCCTCTTTCGTTTATCTTATTCTTTTCCCATTCTATTCCTCACTTCATTTTCTTCTCTAAAAAATCCCGCTCATTCTTCTCTAACCTTTCTCTGTCCTCATTCCAAATGTACCATTCTCCTTCGACACACATTTTTTGGTATCCTATTCTAACTGTCTTACCTTCTTTTGTCTCTTCTCTTGCAACTTCCCTTATTTAACGCTGAATCTCTCTTTCTTTGAATGTATGATCATGATCAACATACAAATTCTTTTTAACTAATTTATATTTAATTTTCAACACATTCAGCTTTGCTTCCCATGATTTCATTTCCACTACTATCACTTCTTTTTCGGTTGTATCCTGTCTTCTAAATTTGTTTATCTTTCCACTTACGCCTCAATCTTTCTGAAGTACCTCCAACACCGCTGCCATTTGGTTTCCTACTGTAGTTTTCAGACCTACAATTGTCAAGTTATTTCTTCTATCCCACCTCTCCCTTCTTTCTATCTCCCTTTTCACAACATTAACTTTCTTTGCAATTCCTTCTAAATTTCCCCCTGTGCCGCTTTAATTTTTCTCTCTATTGTCTCCACCTTTGTTCTCAACTCCTCTGCTTTTACCCTTTCATTTAAATTTTTCTGTTCCAATCTATTCTCGTCCCTCTCTACCCTGTTAACTCTTTTTCCCATTTTTCCTTCCTTTCTTTCAACTCTCTCCTAAATACTCCTAATTTCTTGTTTGTATCCAGAGTCTGTTTTTAAATGCTCTCCATCCTCTTTTCCCCTTCTTTTATCTCTCTTATTTCCCCACTCAAAGTTCTAATTTCCTTTATTAGCGTTTATAGCACCCCCGCTGCCATTTATTTCCCTCCCTTACCTTTACTGTTTTAAAACACTTACGTTATCCCAACTGAATTTCTTTCCCGGCGGTCTACCTCTGCCCCTCTTTATTACCAAAACGATTTCGTTTTCTTGCTTGGGTGTGAAAAACTTTAAATCTGTATTTCAATCATTAGTAAGTAACTCATTCAAATTCCCGCATTCCTCTATCTCTGACTTTTTCTCCTGATCTGCTATTCAATTCGTTACTTGCTCCACAAATGGCGACTCTACACTGATACTCTTCGAGGGTGTAATTTAATGTTTTCCGTTAGAAATAATTTTTCTTAAAATTTACCTATAATCTGCCTCCCCTGTTTACTCTCTCTCTCTCTCTCTACTTATATTCCTTCCTGCACCCTCCTCTACGCAGTAACCCTCTTTTACTATTGAACTGACAGTTTTCCAAACTAACCTAACTTTCCCATTTTCCCGATTTATACTCTTATTTTATAATACTCAACCCCACTTATTTATTGAAGATACTTCTCCTTGTCTTATTTTCACTTTTATACCTTTTATTTTCTCCAAAATAACATTCACTCACTAAACAACCCATTTATCCCTCAGAATTCAGTACGCACATGCACACAGCACGAACGCAAACATGCAATCGTAAATGGAATAGTATAATATTAATTAAGAGAAATTAGTTTTAACTATATAAAATAAATTTGCAACCAAAAAGATTAAATTTAAATAACAAAAATGTGGAAGAAAATACAAGAGATAAATTTTTAGATAAAAAAATTAATTTTTAATACAAAAAAGATAAATCTTCAACAAAAAAGATAAAGTTTGAACAAAAAATAAAATCATTTAGTTTTCAGTTAGAGCAATAAGTTTTTATACAAATGATGTAAATTTTTAATAAAATAGTTGAATTTTTGGCGAAACCAATACGTTTTCTACCAAAAACAATCATTTTTAACAAAATACATGAATTTTCAATCAAATATTAAAATTTTTAATGGAATTTCTAACCTTATAGTTACATTCTTAACCAAAAAAATTATATTATATTATGTAGTCCCTATTGGAGAACATGCTCAAAAATCGAAAAAAAAATCGAAAAGTGAATTTTGCAACAATCAATTTTTCACTAAATGTTGATGTGTGCGTACATTATATTAGTAGTTCTGAATAACGTTATAAACAATCGTGGTATTAAAACGTATAATAATAAAAGAAAGTTGTAAATATGATCTGGCTGTTCCATTGCAGTTTAACAATTCGAATTGATTCAAATTGTGAAAGGTCTTATGAATAAGGTTCAATTCATTCTAAAAAGAAAAAAATAATTTTGAATTTACAATTTTGAAGAAGTCGTATGTCATAATAATAAGAGACATACTATCTTTATTTTGCGCAAGCAGACTTATAAATATACAGATTTGAAATTCATTTCCTCATGCATTGATTTGAAATTAATTACAATTGAACGTCCGGATTGCACAACGACCTTAGCACTTGGACTCAGCCAGCCTGGTGGGCAAGAGTGGGGATCACGCGTTTCTGCGGGCAAAGTTATTGGACAAATAATTTTAAAAATGCCCTCATGTCCAATGAACTCGGTCCGTAGCAACGCGATATCCCCTCTCTAGCCTACTAGGTAGTCTGAGTCCACGCGCTAAGATCGTTGTGCAATCCAGACGCTCAATTATTTGTTCTTCCTTAATAGTATTATTAACCGACAATTTAGACGTTTAATTTGCAAGTAAAACCTTCTTAACATCTAGAATTTAAAGGAAACTTTTTAAACCTGAAAAAAGGATTCATTATAACTGTCAACTGGAAAGTAATTTAAATGAGGTGCAGATACCGTTATGTATGAAAATATATAAATTTTAAAAATACAGTATAGCATATATATGTGAAATATTATTACAGTAAAATCTCCAATTTGTGTCGGTTTCAAGACTGGCCTTGACACTCAATCCAGAGTCTCGCAACTATTTCGAGCATGCCTTAATTTTGAAGGATATTTAAGAGATGGCGTTACTTGTACTATATCGCATCATGGCATATCGTTACCATATGCATGTTGAAGCCCCATGATGTAGCCTTAGATTTTATTAAATGTTGTTTTACTAGAGTGTAAACAGCATAGTTTTTGAAGCATTAAAGATTCCGGCTTACGTACCAACAAAGCAGCATTTATGGGAAGTTTAAATTTTTTTCTAATTCGTAGAAAAGTATAAATGACGATGAGAAGTGGATTTGTTATGATAATATAATACTATAATTTAATAATATAATTTGCTATGATAACCTTATGATGATGCTAATAGATGGGTCGATTCGTGGGTAGCTTCAAAAGACAAGTCGTTTTTCGAAGTGGTATACGTATACTGCCAGAAAAATGGTACTAATCCATCAATAATCTGGCAATAATCTATCAAAATTTCTCTCAGTCTCGCCATAAACAATACTTTGCAAGATTAAATGGTAACTAATTTTAAAATAAACCCGCAATTTCACAAAAAATACCTCAAAATCAATGCACGCTCCCAATATTTGATGTATTTCCTATTTTGACTCTCTCCTGTTTCTCTCTTTCTCTCTCTGGTTTGTCACGCATAAGTCAAGATCATACTTCCTCTCACAGCTCCTCTCACCAATCCTCGCGGCGCGACATTAATTCTAGGAAGGAATATATCCGGGGGCGTTATATCTGAGTTTTACTGTATTTCGAAAAATAAGAAATTCGCGAAATGTATACTTACCACTACATTCTAAATAATGACCTGGGTGTGCGATAGAATCAGCTATCTGAGAAAGTGCAATAATGAACACTACGAAGAAAACAGCAACAATTCTTAAAGATGCCATATTGAAAGTTGAATGATTCTCAGATGTCTTTCATATGGATTCATATATAGAGGAATTAGTTCTACTCTTCCTTGCAAATATACTAGTGTTTTGTAATGATGACTATTGTAAAACATCGTCAAAGCTGGTTTGTGGAAGGGGGTCAAAGCTTTCTTCCGCATTCAGTCCACAAACTCAAGTTTTAGGTTTCCCCGGCTTTTTTCCTAGAATAATAAGTGTATTGTTTTAAAAATTTAGCAAATAATAGCAAACATGCTAACGGATGTCCCCACACACTTTTTAGTGGTTAAATGCAAAAAATGTAATATTTATTAATTTGCGTGACGCTTAGAAATTAGTATCGATTTTATCAATGTTATATTCCCCCGGATTTTTTCCTAGAATAATACATATTTTGTCTTTAAAATTTGAGAAATGATAGCGAACATGCTAATGGACGTCCCCGCACATACTTTTGTGAGTTAATTTAAAAAAATACCAATTTCCTAAATTTTATGGATTTGATGTGTCTATATTGCGAGGTTATGTGTGTTACAATTCTCCCGAGCGTTACTTTCCAATAAAGATTACGAGGACGTCCGTTACGATATTTTATAGCATCTCCGAATTCAATTTTTAAACATTTTCATTTTTGTGGGAAAAAAGCCGGGGGAACTGTACCGAATTGACCACATGACGAAGTATCACATGCCCATAAACCGAAGCTAAAGATTTATTTTTTACTCCGTAGTGAGTGAAAAGTGACGTCAGAGGTGAATAATGAAAATTATACATCTATGCACTCGCACTTTCGTCTTAAGTTACCATAAATGATCTGTAATATTACCAGCGATCGAAACCTTTTTGCTTGGACCCGAGTTTAAAGGGTTCCTTAAGGGTCCGGGTCCAGCTTGGACCCTTTGATTTCTTAAGAGTCTGGGTCCAGACGCGGACTTTTTAAATCTTTAAGGGTTCAAGTCCGAACACAGACCCTTCAATTTATTAAGGGTATGGTTACGAACCTGGACCTTTTGAATTTGTAATGGTACGGATCCGGACTCGTACGCTTTACGTTCTTAAGGGTATAGATCCGGAACCGAACCTTTTAGATTCTAAAGAGTAGGAGTCCGGACTCGTGCCCTTTAATTTCATAAGGGTACGGGTCCGAAACCAGACCATTTAGAATTTACAGGGTTCGGGTCCGGAACTGTACCCTTTAAGTTCTTGAAAGTCCGGGTCCGAACCTGATCCTTTAAATTTTTTTAAGACCCGGGCCCGGACTCGTACCCTTTAAGATCTTAAGGGTACCGGTCCGTACCCGTAACCTTAAAGAACCTTTTAACATCGAGTCCAACCTAAAAGGTTTTTAAATTTTTAATTTTAAATTTTTAAAATTTTTAAATTTTACAAAAACGATTTGATTAATTCAAAATTTGAATCAAATTTGTTAATTTTTTAATTTCAACCGCAAATTATTGATCTGTAACTCGAAAACCCCCTCGTACTGACATTTATGTAAATATAGCAAATTAATTAGATTTTAAAATTTTGAGTTAAACTTGAGAATTGTTTGTTCTTAATCCCAAATTTGTGTTTCTCTTTATTCTCTCTCATTTGGTCATCCACCAATTTGTGAATTTTTTAAACGTAACGCTAGGTACAGGTCCAAACCTGGACCTTGTAAATCCTTAAGTGTACGGGTGCGGACCTGTAACCTTGAAATTTTTAAGGATTCGGGTGCGAACCTGAACCCTTTAAATTCTTAATAGTACGGAGCCGGACCTGTACCCTTTAATTTCTTAAGGGTGCGGGTCCGCACCCGAACCTTTTAAATGCTTAAGGGTGTGGGTCCTAACCCGTGCCCTTCAACTTCTTAAGGATCCAGGTCCGGGACCGAACCTTTAAAATTCTAAAGGGTCCGGGTCCGGACCCGCACCTTTTAAGTTCTTTAGTGTCCAGACCCGAACAGCAACCTTTTCAATTAATAAGTGTCCGGGTCTGGACCCGTACCCTTTAAGTTCTTACGGGTTCCGGTCCGGACCGGACCCTTACTGGACAATTAGGGTCCCTGGACCGTTTAAAAATTAAGGGTTTCGATCTCTGAATATTACTATAAATAACAGAAAATTTGATAAATTTCCTGAAATTTATAAAAATATTTCAAATTGAATTTTTTCGAAATTTATGGTAAGTTATGAAATTTACCTGTAAACTACCACAAATGTCCAGAAATTTCCGAGAATTTATAAACATGTTTAAACCTCATTCTGGGAAATTGATGGCAAGTCACCATAAATTACCTGTAATTATTCCATAAATTACCAAAAAATTTCCGAAATTTCTGGAAGTTTATGATAATGTTTAAAATGGATTTTTAGTTAATTTATGGTAAGTTACCATAATTAACCTGTAATATTACCATAAATAATAATTCACGTTAAAAAGTCTTCTGACTATGAATATCTTAAATATCTTAAATATGTTTTGAGACCCCCTGATTTCGGAAAACAGATTTGTATGAAAGAGCCTGTCTGTCCGTATGTGTCTCTATGTGTGTTTTTTTCGTATGAAGAAAATGAAAATAAAAAAGTTGCTTTTCCAAAAAGAGGCTATAAACTCGTCTTTGATAACTTTTTGATAATATTCAGAGTTTTTGTTTTAAATGTGAAAAATAAAATTAAGAATAAGAAGATGACACGAAGAAAATCAATTGACAAAAGTTGTCCACCCAAAAAGGATATAAAAATTCTTTATTATTGATTTTTATAAAGCACGAGAAAATTTTCTTTCAATCGTAAAAGAGAATATCAAATAATAATGTAATAATAAAAAATACGGTATTTTTCAATTTCTGAATAAGCATTTCCATTCCAAGTTTCAGAAATAAATATAATATATATTTGCTTTAATATTTTAGAATATAATTAATGTAGAAAAGTTTAAATTTTGTTCAAAACCGAGTAGGAAGCGTGAGATACGTGATGAGAATCTATTCTTTAAAGCCTAAGGAGCTTTAACAAAAGAGAGTTCTCAATCATCAAATTACAGGTGTACCGACCGAGCCATAATTAAACTTTCGCGCCATACTTCGCCATAATTTTTGGTTAAGAATCTGTAGATTTCAGATCAAAGTTCCTTTTTTCTAAAAATTTCAAATAATTTTCCCAAAATTCGAATAGTTTAAAAAGATTTCACAAATTCTTCAATAATTTCCTAAAGATTTCAACAATTTAAAAAATACAATAAATATTTCAACAAAATTCAAAATATTTTATAAAGATTCCAATTATTTTCAAAATATTTAAAAAATATTTTGAATAGATTTAAAAGATTTAGAAGATTTTACAGACTTCAATGTTTTTTAAAAATTTCAACAATAACTTTTTTTTTAAGTATTTAATAATTTTCTTTTTATATTTCATCAAGCTTTCGGATTAATTAAAAATATTTCATAAGTAACTCAATAATATTCCAAAGATTTAAAAAATTTCAAAAATATGATCAAATATGTATAAAATAATTAGAGTGACAAGTGTTATTTTACGAATACCTGCATTCAAATCATGATATTAATTGTAATAATAATTTTGTTTAATAAAATGATTGATCACAGATTTAATATGCATAATTAGTAAATATGTGGCTCCATGAAGGCATTATGTCTCTAAAATAAATTGACTGCAACTATAATAAGACATTTATTTATAAGGAAATATTTATTTATAATAAATCTTCTTCTTGTACATAATGAGCTTGTAAGAAACGAGTTACAAGGCAGATCATTCAAAGGAACAAAGTAACCCAATATGTGTTATATTTATGCAAAAATAAGTACAGGATTAATGAATCGGGTGGACATATTGGTCAAGAGGATCATATATAATCTAAATTTACGATGTCTGAGAAATAAATTTCATGCATGTTGAATACAGATGGCCATGATCAGAAGGTCGTTTCAGACTCTCTCCGTTCCGGCTAGTCCTGAAAGACGTTTGAAAAATGCATCAGCAGGTGCAAAAAGCTTCTCTAAAAACACGTCCTTCGTCACTGGATCAATGCACCGATTTACTTCTATTCTTCTTTCTTAACCGCTAATTTGCCAATTAATCCTTACAATCTACTTCCTTAAGTAAAAAAAGTTTAGTTGGATTCTCATTAATTGAATCGGTTTTTTATTTTAGATTAAGATAAAAATTATCTACGGACCTGTTTTTTTCTGCTATTGTTGAAGAGCCCTAATTGTTATAACATTAAAATTATTTTTTTTTTGTGTTATAATCAAACAAATATTTTCCAGGAATCTGTTTTATCATCAGAGAATAACAGATATTGTAAGCGTATTTTCAGGCTAGATGGAGATAGGAATTAAGAATTTTGTAAATTATATTTTTTCCCGAAAAAGGTCTTCTTAGTTCCACTGGAAAGCGTACCACAGAAATTCAGATTTCCGGTCGGGTGTTTTTTCCCCTAAGCTACTAGAAAGATCGTGAGAAGAATTCTTTTTCAGAATTACACCCATTATTTTGTCAGGTGTTACAAGTCAAAAACTTTTCAAGGAATCTGTTTTATCGCCTGGGAATAACAGAAATTCTTAACGTCATTTCAGACTAAATGGAGCTATGCATGAACCATTTTTAAATGAAATATTTTTCTACAAAAAGAATCGGAAGTTTTGTGGTTCGATTCTAAGAGGAGCGAAGGAGAAGATCTTTTTTCAGAAAAAAATTTGAATTTAAAAACAAAGTATAATAAAATTCAGCTTCAAATTAGCCCAAGTTTAAAACTATGAACTTGAGCCCTATTTTTTATATTATTAGAATTAATTTTTTTGTGTTATAACCAACGATTTGCAAGAAATCTGTTTTATCATCAGAGGAAGCAGAAATTGTTAACATCTTTTCAGACTACATGGGGCTGAAAATTAAAAGAAATTTTAATTACATTTTTTTTTAAAAAGTTTGCTTCGCTCCGCTAGGAATCGAACAACAAAACTTCAGATTTCCGGTCGGGTGTTTTTCCCTTAAGCTACTAGGAAGATCGGAAAAAGAATTCTTCTTTAGAATAACACGCATTATTTTGTCAGGTGTTACAAGTCAAAAATTGTTCAAGGAATCTGTTTTATCATCTGGGGATAACAGAAATTCTTAACGTCTTTTCAGACAAGATTGAGCTATGACATAATCATTTTAAACTTACATTTTTTCTGCAAAAAGACTCGGAAATTCTGTGGTTCAATTCTCAGTGGAGCGAAAAAGATCTTTTTCAAAAAAAATTTGATTTCAAAAATAAAGTATAATAAAATTCTGCTTCAAGCTAGCCCCAGTTTAAAACTATGAACTTGAGCCCTAATTTTTATAATATTAGAATTAATTTTGTGTGAGTGTTATAATCAAACAAAGATTTTCAAGCAATTTGTTTTATCATCACAGAATAACAGAAATTATTTACGTTTTTTCAGACTAGATTGAGCTAGGAATTAGCAATTTTCTTGATAATATTTTTTCCTGAAAAGGGTCCCCATCGCCCTGCTAGGGATCGAACTACAGAACTTCAGATTGCCAGTCGATTATTTTTCCCTTAAGCTACTAGAAAGACTGAATGAAAAATCCTTTTTCATAATTATACGCATTGTTTTGTTAGGTATTTGAAGTCAACATTTTTAAAAAGGAATTTGTTTTATCATCAGGGAATAACAGAAATTGTTAACGTCTTTTGAAACTAGATGGATCTATGAATTAACCATTTTTAAATACAAATTTTTCATGCAAAAAGAATCGGAAGTTCTGTGGTTCGATTCCCAGCGGAGCGAAGGATAAGATCTTTTTTTCAGAACAAAATTTGAATATGAAAAGAAAGTGTAATAAAATTCTTCTTCAAATTAGCCCAACTTCAAAAATATGAACTTAGCCCTAATTTTTATATCATTAGAATGAATTTTCTTTGTATTATAATTAAAGAAAGATTTTCAAGAAATGCATTTCACCATCAGAGCTTAACAGAAATTTAAACGTCTTTTCAGACTAGATGGAGCTAGGAATTAAAAATTTTTTTAATTACATTTTGTTCTGAAAAAGGTCCTCTTCGCTCCGCTGGAAATCGAAACACAGAACTTCAGATTTTCGGTCAGGTGCTTTTTCCTTAACCTGCCAGAAATTTAATCGATTTTTTTAGTTTATATTTGGACGAAAATGATCTCAGGGCCTATTTTTTGTGCTATTGATAAAGATCCCTAATTTTTATAATATGTAAATAAATTTTTTTGTGTTGTCATTAAACAAAGTTTTTCAAGGTATCTGTTTTATCATCAGAGAATAATAGAAATTATAAACGTCTTTTCAGATTAGATGAAGCTAGTAAATAAGAATTTTTTTAATTACATTTTTTTCTGAAAAAGGTCGTCTTTGCTCCGCTGGGAATCGAACCACAGCACCTCATATTTCCGTTCGGGTCATTTCCCCTTAAGCTACTAGAAAGATGGAAAGAAGAATCGTTTTTCAGAATAACACGCATAATTTTGTCAGATGTTGCAAATTAACATTTTTGCAAGGAATCTGTTTTATCATCAGAGAATAACAAAAATTCTTAACGTCTTTTCAGACTACATTGAGCTATAAATTAACCATTTTTAAATGAAATGTTTTTCTGTAAAAAGAATCGGTAGATGTGTGGTTCGATTCCCAGCGGAGCGAAGAAGAAGAACTTTTTTCAGAAAAAATTTGAATTTTTAAACAAAGTATAATAAAATTTTGCTTCAAATTACCTTAAGTTTAAACATATCAACTTTCTGAAAACATATTGCAAAAACCGTCGAATTTCAATTTTTTTGACAAAATTGAATAATTCTAGAAAAAGTTAACATTTTTCAAAATACTGTGCTCTTTCCAATGATTATTATCTACGGTACTTTGAAATAATAATAATATTATTGATAAATATTACTGAACTTTATAAAAATAGGATAAATAACTATTATTAAATAATGCGCGTATGTATTGACAAATTGTTTTATTTTTGCGATTCTTTTCAGTTGATAATTAAACTTTTCGGTTGTCAATTTAAACATTCCGCTGAAATTTATCCTTTTGGGGTTAAAAATGAAACTGATTGGTTGAAAATTATACAATTCTGGTTCAAGATTAAATTATTTTTTCGACCATTTTTTTCAGTTCGAGTGTTGTAAGATAAATTTGTCAAATATTCGACTCTTTTGTATCTTCTGATTTTGTTGTTTTGACTAGATAATATGTAATAAATTATTTTTCGCTTATTGTTTTTTTTATGCTATTCTAAAATCTGTATTTTTGTAGTATTGATTTTTAATTCTGAATTTTGAAAAACTTTCTCAAGGTCCCACTAAGCTACGGAGAGACAAGATTTGCTTCTTCACAATCCCAACATGTTTAATTAAAAAAAAAATAAACATAAAGGATCATCTTTTGGTTTAAATTTTAATAACTTCTGTTAAAAAGTTATATATTTTGTATTGAAGATTCAATATTTTAGTTGAGAATTTATCCTTTTTACTTAAAATTTAACTATTTTGTTACAAATTCGTTGTTTTTTTTTTGGTTGAGAATTAAGTTGTTCAACTAAAAATGTAATTATTCAATTCTTGATTAAGGATTAATATTATTTTTAAAAAATGTAACGATTTGCTCAGAAATAAAACTACCTATTAATCTATGAAACTACTGTTTGAACATTTTGGTTAGAAAATTAACTTTTTTATTAAAAAATTATATTTTAAATTACATGTAGAACAATTTTGTTGATTTTTTTCTCAAGACTTATCACTTTAGTTAAAAAGTTATCTTTTTTATTAATAATTCAACTATTTTGTTTAAAAGCCATCCCTTTTAGATGAAAATTTAGATACTTCTTTGTAAGTTGAACTACTTTATCAAAAATTTATTTACTTGGTTGAAGATTTATTCCTTTAATTTAAAATGCTACTATTCCATTTTTTATTCTTCCATTTAGTTAAAAAATCATATTTTAAATTATATTTTCACAAATGTTGTTTAAATTTTATTTTTTTGAAAATTCGTAAGTTTAGTTGAGAATTCATCTTTATCATTCAAAGTTGTACTATTTTGTTGAAAACTAGCTGTTTTATGATGAGAATTAATTTTTTTCAACTTACAATGTAATTATTCAATTTTTTGTTGAGAAATTATATTATGATTTACTAAAATGAAATTAACTATTCGGTTGAAAGTTATTTTTTTTTAGAAATTTAGAATATTTCGGAATCATTTTTACTAAAAAAATCATACTCTTTTGGAAACTCGTTCTTTTTTGGTTGAGAATCAGTTTTCTCAAACAAATATGTAATTATTCCATTTTTTGTTAAAAATAGATATTTTTAGTAAAAAGCTTAGTTAATGGTCCACTGGGATCTAAACTTAGGTCTTTCAAATTGCCAGTCTAATTTTCTTATCCATTAAGCTACGGTTTGAAGAGATTATTTTCGGCACCAGCCCTACAAAGTGAACTCCGACGTAATTCTTTATACTTGTTTTTTTTCGATGCTATGGTTTTAACTAAATAAAATGTATTAAATAATTTCATCTTAATTGTTTTTTATCTGTTCTGAAGAAATTCATCTCGTGCCTCCGTAGCTTAGTGAATAAAAGCATCAGACTGGGCGACACACAGTGGGGAAAATGTACATTTTTTGGTTCAAAATACGATTTCGACTGAACCTGTGGATCGATTTAGATATTTTTTGCAAGCTGATAAAATTTTTAAGAAAGTTGTCGAGTCTGGTTTAAACGGTTTAAACGATTTTTTCTGCTAAATATAATAAATTGTTAAAAAATATTAATAAAAATCTAAGTCGCAATAAAAAATAATACTTGATGTATTAGAAAAAGAATGTGTTTTGAAAAAACAGGAAAAACATCATCACAAAATCAGATTTTTCACTTGTGGGGTTATTTTGGGATGCTAAACTTTTTTTCCTTTACCTCTTTTATTTGGGTAGATATTATATCTTTATTTTGAGTTTTATAGTTATGCCCGATTGGTTAAAAATTTGTTTTAATTTAATTTTTTAAACTGAAAATTCGACGACACCCTTAAATAATGTATGTAAGAACTCTTTGTTTAGTTGTTGAAAATTAATCTTCGCATATTAAAAATAATATTTTTTTTTTACAAATTGTTCTTCTCTGGTACAAAAATTTAAGGATTAAAATATTTATTTCAAATATGTTTTTTTTTTTTGGTTCGACTCAAATATTGGATATTTTATTTTTTTCATCAAAGTATTTTTAAATAATGTAAATATAATAATATATAGGAATTAGTTGAAAATTCACGTATTTTGTTTAAAATTTTGCATTTTGTTAGTAGAAAATAAATCTTCTTGTTTTAAAGTTCATCGTTTTTGGTTAAAAATGCAACTGGTTGTTGAAAAATTAAGCTGTCCCAGTTAAAATTTTATATTTTTTGTTAAACAAATTTTTTGGTTTGTTAAAATTATCATTTTTGTGAAAAATTCATATTTTTCAATTGAAAATTCGAAAGTTTTGTACAAAATTCGACTTTTTATTTTAAACATTGAACAATTTGACATTTTTCATCTGCAAAGTCAACTATTTCATTTTTGTGGAGAAACTATATGTTATAAGTTCGAAATTGAGCTCCTTCGCAGAAAATTCAAGTATTTTGTTAAAATTTAGTCTTTTTTGGTATAAAACTAATCACTTTGTTTTAAAATTCATGTTTTTTTTAATGCAGCACGTCAGTGAAAAATTTAATTATTTAATTGCAGGATTGAACTATTTTGTTAAAAATTTTTGTTGTTGAAATTAACTTTTTTCTAAATTTCACATTTTTTAAAGAATATTTAACGGTTTTGTACATAATTCGCCTTTTTGTTTAGAAAATTGAAGAAGTTGGTAGAAAATTGAACTACATGATTGATAATCACCTTTTATTTTTAAAATTTTATTTTTTAGTTCAAAATTTAACTATTTAATCTAAAAATTAACTGTTTTATGGAAAATTTGGTTTTTAAAATAAAAAGTTAAATTTATTATCTGCAAAGTTAACTATTCCATTTTTGTTTAAAAATTTATATTTTCAAAGTTGAATATTCAACTGCTTGGTAGAAAATTTGAGTATTTTGTTAAAAATTTGTTTCTCTTTTTGTAGAAAATTAATCTTCTTGTTCTAAAGTTGATCATGTTTCGAGGAATGAGTTTATTGATGAAAATTAATTTGTTGTATTCGTAAATGGCGTAAAATTTTCGTAAACGTATAATCATTAACAGAAAGTTATAGTTGATCCATAAAAAACAATGTGTATATAGAATATGAATAAAAACTTACTTTTTATCAGCAAAAATTAAATTTAGCGAGTTTTTGATTTTAATTATGATTTTTGCGACATTTTTAATCGTGGTGCGATATTGCGCAACATGATTCATATTTCGCGCAGTATTACGCAGTAGTGCGCCATAGTACGCAATAGTTCGCAATAGTGAGCAATAGTGAGCAATAATGCGCAATAGTGAGCAAAAGTGTGCAATAGTGTTCAAGAGCGCGCGAAATAACTGATAAACATTGGATCACCCAAATGTGAACGCCCACCAACTAGATAAAATTTTCCATTTTATGATTTTTCGAGGATGACTTAAGGATAACTGAGACATTTTCTCTCGTCAAGGACTCAATTATTCTCTTATTATTCTCGTTGCACCATCATGCCAAAAAACGTCTATTTTTTGCGATCTTAGAAATCGGGCGTAAGGACACTACGCCACGTACAGATCACGTATTTTTCTATAACGACTTCGTGGCAAAAATGAACTTGTGAGATTCGCCAACGAATAGCCTAGGAGTTAAGACCATTTTTTTCATCAGTTAAGAATTTTTCAGAAAAGAAACATTTTTTAGATTTATTTAGGGGAGACCACCCTACATTCTTTAAGTAGCCTTGTTACTGATTTGGGGCAATCAAAACATGAACAGTCAGGACTGCAGATCCATTTCCAATAAGAACTCTCAATATTGCGCAATATACTCAACTGAGTACTCGCGCACTGCGCCGCTTCCTAGACGAGAGTCGCAACCATCTCTTACCCTGTCCCCTGAGAAACTGCAGGGGCTAGCAGTTCTAGCAACTACTAAACCGCGGTTCTGGTGTATTAACATATAAGAAATGACTCATTTATGTTATTAAAGTAAATAGAACACTATAGATATTATTCAATCAGAACTAAAATTATTTTGTTACGCTTATTCTTTTAATTAAGGAATTATTCAATGTAGGATCTACCTGAAACATTTTCAAGATTTAGTTTGTAACTTATTGTTATTTGTTTTAAAAAGCTTCC
This sequence comes from Belonocnema kinseyi, assembly GCF_010883055.1. Classification (NCBI taxonomy): domain Eukaryota; kingdom Metazoa; phylum Arthropoda; class Insecta; order Hymenoptera; family Cynipidae; genus Belonocnema; species Belonocnema kinseyi. The sequence goes on along the minus strand of NC_046665.1, from coordinate 108,185,867 downwards.
TAGTATTTACGTTTAATCAACAAAAATTCAAATGCAGATCCGTGAGGTTTCTCAGTGTCTGTGATGAGAGGCGATTGCGACTCTCGCCTCGGAAGGACTGCAGTGCGCGAGTACTGCGGCGAGTATATTGCGCAATATTATGCTTTCCAAATAGAAATTGTTCAGACGTCCGTGATTGTTTATTTTTGGATCCACTTGAATTGTGACCAAAGCTACTCGTAGACAACCCTCGACACTGAATTATATTTAGCTTTGGAATATTTTTATACATAAACAAATACGACGAAGAAAATGCAAATTTTTTTCGATTCAAAGTTTCCAGTGCTCCTCTATAATAGAAAAATTGGAATCACATATGTTTCAGAGATTTAGAGTAGGTGACGATATTACATCATTATGCAATAAATAAAACAATTTTTTTATTTATTTGTTGAAAGTGTCTTTTCTATTATTTCCGGTAAATTAAAATTTTTGGAAGTTATATTGCAAGAAATGTTCGATCGAAACAATATTATAATGAAGAAAATTTCTCTTAAGATTAATTTTTTTAATATTAATTTTGTTAATAATATAAACATTCAATAAAAAAATGCGTTATTCAGGCATTTGTCGGCCGAAAAATTCCTTTTCTCCACGTAAGTTCTGTTTATTAGAAACTTCATAATAATTTTAGCTAAACTCATAATTTTTTGATAAATTTTATGCTTTTAAAAAAAAAAAATTACATTAATATGTTATTTGTGGAACTGTCGACGTGAAAGCCCATTTTCTCCATGCCGCTCCTTCTAATTGGGAACTTTATAATAAATTCAACAAAATTCATAATTATTTAAATAAATTTATATCTTCTGTACATTTTACGTCTCTAATGGAAAGATATTGAAAAAGTAAACGAATTTTTTCCAATTAAAAGAACTGATAATTTAAAAAAAAATTCCGTTCACAAATGCCCAAATAATGTATTTTTAAATTAATTTTGTTTTAAGAAATCATAAATTTAATTAACAAATTACGAAATTTGCTAAAGTTACTGTAAATCTCGTTACTAAAAGGAGCGAATTTGTAAAATACGAGTTTTTCCGGCGATAAATGTCTAATTCAAGCATTTTTTACTTTCGTTTGTTTAAAAAAATGATAAAATTTATCAACTTATCATAAATTTTTTGAAATCATCATGAAGTTCTCAATTAAAGCGACTGGCATTGAAAAAAATGAATTTTTTCGTCTACGCATGCCCGAAAAATGCATTTGTTTCTAAAATTTGTTCAAAAAAATTATAAAAATTTATCAATAAATTCTCAGTTTAGCTGAAATTATTATGAAGTTCCTAATTAAAAGAACTTGCCGGTAAAAAACGAATTTTTCTGCCGATAAATGCCTGAATAATGCATTTGTTTATAATATTAACAAAAATAATCTTAAAAGAAATTTTCTTGATTGTAATATTGTTTTCTTTACCAAAGTTCAAGTATTTTCTTGAAAACATAGTTTCTGGTTAAAAATGCAGGTAGTTGGTGGAAAATTAATCTCCTGCAGTTTAGGATAGGACTATTTTTTAAAAAACGTTTTTTCTTGTCGAAATTAACTGTTTTTTTTAATTTATTGTTTTGGATTGAGAATATAAATGAAAATTGAAAAAAAATCGTTGAAGATTACAGAAAATTCACTTCAAACAAATAATTTTGTTTATAAAAACTTCTTTTGTTTATTTTATCATAATGTAACATCTTCACCTAATGATAACATAGGACTACAAAATGGTTTTGGAAGTCTGCTGGGATTCTATTGGGTATAATTTATGATTTTGGGGTCGCTGAACACGAATCCATTCGCAGATTTTAAGCCAGCATGTCAGGATTTGCAGTAAAGTACAAAAACTGGTTAAAAACCTGGAATTTCTGTATAAATGTCGTCCCCAAACCTACAAACCCCAAATTAATAAGTATCCAACCCACAAACTAACAATCTCCAAACACGCGAACCCCAAACCCTAAACCAACAAGCCCCAAACCCACGAGCTCCATATCAACAAACCCACAAACCCCAAATCAACAAGCTCCAAATCTATAAGCTCCAAATCCACAAACTGCAAATACACAAGCTCCATATTCACAATCCTAGAAACCCCAAACCCACAAACCCACTAACCCAAAATCTACAAACCTCAATTCCGCAAACCCAAATACCTCACATCTTATAATATCAATTGAGAAATCTGTATGATTTGGGGTTAGCGAATTTGAGGTTTGTTAGTTTAGGGTTTGTGGGTTGGAGGTTCGTCGGTTTGGGATTGTTGATTTGGGGTTTGTATGTTTATGAATATGGAGATTGTGGGTTTGGGGTTTGTATGTTTGTGGATGTAAAGCTTGCGGGTTCAGGCTTTTTGGGTTTAGGGTTTTTTGGGTTTGGGGTTCGTGGGTTTGGGATTATTGTTTTGGGATTATTGGTTTGGGGCTTGTACGTTCGTAGACATAAAGCTTGTGGGTTTGGGGATTGTACGTTTGTGGATATGTAGTTTGTGGGTTTGGGGTTCGCGGGTTTGGGGTTTGTGGGTTCCGGGTTCATTAATTTGAGGTTTGTGCGTATGTGGGTTTGGGATTGTTGTTTTGGGTTTTGTATGTTTGTGGATAATGAATATGCGGGTTTAGGGTTTTTGGGATTGGGGTTCGTGGGTTTTGGGTACGTGGGTTTGATATTCGTGGGCTTCGGGGTCGTACGTTTGTAGATATGAAGATTGTGGGTTTGGGGTTAGCAGGTTTCTGGACATAGGGCCTGTGTATTTGGAGTTTGTGAGTTTGGAGTATGTGGATTTGGGATTTCTGGCTTTCGAGCTTTTTAGTTTGTAGATTTGTGGGTTTTTTATATAGAGCTTGTGGGTTTAGGGCTTGTATGTTTGTGGACATGGAGTTTGTGGGTTTGGGTATTGTACGTTTGTGGATATATAGTTTGTGGGTTTCGGGTTTTGTAATTTGAGGTTCGTGAGTATGTGGTTTTGGGATTGTTGGTTCGGGGTTTGTATGTATGTGGATAATGAGCATGTGGGTTTGAGCTTTCTGGGATTAAGGTTTGTGTTTTTTGGGTACGTGAGTTGGGTGTTTTTGGACTTCGGGATTGTTCGTTTCTAGATATGGAGCTTGTGGGTTTAGGGTTTATGGGTTTTGTAGGTCTGTGGATATGGAGCTTATGTATTTGAAGTTTGTGTGTTTGGAGCTTGTGGATTTGGGGTTTCTGGCGTTGGAGATATGGATCCTGTGGGTTTAGCGTTTGTATGTTTGTGGGTATGGAGCTTCGTGTATGGGATTTTTGGGTTTAGGGTTTTTTGGGTTTGAGGTTTGTGGGTCTGAAATTATTGGTTTGGGGCTTGTACGTTTGTCAACATGGAGCTTGTGGGTTTGAGGATTGTACGTTTGTGGATATGGATTTTGTGGGTTTCGGGTTTGAGGGTTTCGGGTTCATTAATTTGAGGTTTGTCTGTATGTGGGTTTGGGATTGTTAGTTTGGGGTTTGTATGTTTGTGGATGATGAGAATGTGAGTTTGGGCTTTCTAAAATTGGGGTTTGCGGGTTTTGGATACGTGGCTTTGGTATTGGAGTGCTTTGGGTTTATTCGTTTATAAATATGGAGCTTGTAGTTTGGCGTTTGCAGGTTTGTGGAAGTGGAGCTTGTGTATTTAGAGTTTGTGGGTTTGGAGCTTGTGGATTTGGGGTTGAAAAATATTGAAAGACTAATTTAAAAAATAGGCTGTAGAACCTTCTTTGAAATCTTAGCTGTTTTTTAACAATTTATTGCGTCAAAATAAGTCAATATTTGTGGGCAGTACGTTATTTTGAATAAAAAAAGTCATTTTTTTCCCTATGTGCATCCGTCCATCGTTTAGTTATTAAAAAAGGAGAAGTGAGGGGAATTCTAATTTAAAAATTACAACAGAAACGGAAGTAGGGGATATCCTGGTGGGCAAATTAGTAATGTGGAGAGAAGGGGAAATCCAGATAGATAAGTAGGGGGAGTTATTGGAGGGAAATAAGGGAATTAAGGGGAAATTAATAGGAATTAATGGGAATGGGAAATTAAAGGAAAAAATGAGGGGAGGGTAAGTATGGAAAGTGAGGGGAAACAAGGATGTAGATGACGTTAGGGGAAATTTTTAGTAATTATTCAACAATATTATTAATAAAATGAATAAGAATATAAATAAATAAGTAAATAAATTTAATATTATTATTATTTCCATGAAAAAAGATTAATAAGCGATATAATATGTGCTAAGAAAATTTTAATGTCGATTTTTGCAATGTTCTGAAGAACAAACAACCCGGAAAAGTTGTGTTAAATGACATAAGACGAACCTAATCTCATTTTTTCTGTCCTTGAGCTGAGCGATGAACCAAAAAGTTCCGCAAATGCATAACTACAATTATTTTTCCGGAGGTCCCCGGAAAATCTATTCTTATATCCCAATGTTATAAATAAGGAAAACATTATTTAAAAATTTGAGATAAATGTTGAAATTCATGAGTTTTAAGTCTTTTTATTAACAATGAGTATATTCAAATTTGTAATTAGGGTAAAATTTGATTACTTAATTATATTTTCTCCATATTTCATAAGATTATTTCAGTCCTAACGATTATTTTTGTGTCTTGTGGCTAATTTCTTATTTTTAGAAATCTTTGAAATTCTTGTCAAATATTTTGCAATCTGTTAAAATCTTTATTCAATCTTTAGAATATTTTAAAATAATTTTTATTTCTTCAAAATCATTATTAGATTTGTTTAATCTTATGAATTATTTTTTAATCTTAGTGGAAGCCTTTAAATTCTTTATTTGATTTTTTTAAATCATCTGAAATATTTAAAACCCTTTAAAACCTTTATAAAATCTTTGTGATATCTTTAAAAATTTTTTGAAATCTTTAGGAAATTTTTATGAAATCTTCGGAAATCTTTATAAGCCAGTCAATTATTTTAAATCCTTGTTAGATCTTTTAGTGTTCTAAACTCTTTTCAAAGTTTTTGAGAAATCTTAAAAAATCGTTGTAAAATGTTTCAAATCTTTTTAAATGTTTTTAAAATCTTGGAAATCTTAAATTTTTGCGAAATCTTTTCAAATATTTGAAATCGCTTGAAATCTTCGAAATTTCTGTGAAATTTTCCAAAACATTTAAAATTTTTGCGAAATATTTTTATTCTGAAATCTTTATGAAACCTTTAGAATGATAATTCGATATTTTTAATCTTCTGAAATCTTTTAACACCTTTGTGAAAGCTTTTAAAATCTTTGTTACATTTTTTTAATCATCTAACATCTTCTAAAGTCTTTGAAACCCTTGTTAAGTCTTTAAAATATTTTTGAAAGTATTTGAAAGTTTTGAAATTCTTTGTAAAATTTTGTAACTCTCTTTGACTTCTATGAAATCTTTTAAATATTTATAAAACCATTTAAATCTTTTAAAATCTTTAAAATCTCAACTTTTTGCGAAGGTTTTGAAATATTTTAAGATCGTTTTGTATATTTTTAAATTCTTCGTTAAATCTTAGATATTTTCTTGAAAGTATTTCGTATTTTTTAAAATCTTTTTGGAATCTTTGAAACTTCATTAAATTCTTTCAAATCTTTGGAAATCTTTCTAAAATCATTAAAATTTCTAATTTTTGCGAAATCATTGAAATCTTTTGCAATCTTTCAAAATATGTCAGCTTTGAAATATTTTTGAACCTTGGAAACTTTTGTAAATTTAGTTGTATCTTTCAAATCTTGATAATCTTGATTAGATTTTATTATTGTGAAATCCTTATAAAATCTTTAACATCTTTATTATTTTTTTTAACATCTAAAATCTTTTACACCTGTACATACGCATTTGAAAGCTTTGTTAGATTTTTTTCCAAAATATTTCAAACTTTTTAATACCTTTGTTAAATCTTTAAAATCTCTATAAAGGTATTTAACATTTTTTAAATTCTGTATAATATCTTTAAAATCTCTTGAATTATTTGAAAGCTTTTAAATATTTATAAAAAACTATTTAAGTATTTTAAAATGTTCAAAATATCAAATTTTTGCAAAATCTTTACAATATTTTAGAATCTTTTGATATATTTTGAAAGCTGTAAAATCTTGTGGAATCTTTATGAAATTTGGGTATTCTTAATTTTTTATAAAATATTTTTAATCTTTTTAGAATTTGTTATTCTTCTGAAATTTTTCACAACTTCTTAATAGCTTTTGAAATCCTTTTTTATATATTTTAGAAATCTTTTTAAATCTTTTAAACTATTTGAAATCTTTCTTAAATTATACTTTTTCGTGAAAGTATTTCATGTTCTTTCAATCTGTTTGTAATTTTTGAAACCGCATTGAATTTTTTGAAATCTTTGAAACCTTTGGAAATCTTTCTAAAATCATTGAAATTTCAAATTTTTGCGAAATCACTATAATATTTTTGAATCTTTGAAAATTTTTTTAATTTGGTTGTAATCTTTCAAATGTGTTAAATCTTTGGAAAATTCTGGTATTGTGAAATCCTTATAAAATCCTTAATATGTTTATTAGGTTTATTTAAACATCCAAAATCCTTTACACCTGTTAACCTTTTAAAAGGTTTGTTAAACTTTTCGTATTTCGTAAATTATTTCAAAAACTTTTTTAATTCTGTATAATATTTTTAAAATATTAAAAATCTTTATAGGAATTTTTTATTCTTCTGAAATGTTTTCACACCTTTGTGAAAGCTCTTAAAATCTATTTTAGATTTATTTTTCAATTCTGAAATCTTTTAAATTTCTTGCAATCTTTATTAAATTTCAGACATTTTCGTGAGAGTATTAAATTGTTTTAAAACTTCTTGTGGAATCTTTGAAATCTCACTAAATTCTTTGAAATATTTGAAATAGTTTCAAATCAATCTAAAATCTTTAAAATCTAAAATTTTTTCGAAATCTTTGAAATCTTATGCAATATTTTAAAATATATTACAATATTTCGAATATTTTTCAATCTTTGAAATTTTTGTAAATTTGTTTTGTAATATTTCAAATATTAAAATATTTGTAAAATGTTAGTATTCTAAAATCTTTATGAAATCTTTAAAATCTTAATTAGATTTTTTTAAGGATCTGAAATTTTTTCACACCTGTGTGACAACTTTCGAAATGTTTTTTAGATTTTTTAAATCTTTTAAAATCCTTCAAACTCTTTGAACTCCTTATTAAATCTTGGAAATTTCCATGAAAGTATTAAAAATGTTTTCAAATCCTTGTGGAATTTTTAAATTCTCATTGAATTCTTTAAAGTCTTTGAAATCTTTTGAAATCTTTCTAAAATCTTTAACATTTCGAAATTTTTCGAAATATTTTAGATATTTTAAGAACTATAAAATCTTTTTGAGTCTTTGAAATTGTTGTTAAATTGTTCTGATCTTTCAAATCTCATTGAAAGTATTAAAAAAATTTTTAAATCTTTGTGAAATCCATTAAATCTTTTCCTCTAGTTTGAAATTTTTGAAATCTATTGAAGGATTTGTAAAATCGTTTGAATCATTTAAAATCTTTCTAAAATTTTAAATACCTCAAAGTTTTGCAAAAGTTTTGAAATTTGTGAAAGCCTTTGAAATATTTTTTAGATTTCTTTCACCTTTGTGTATTTTTTGCAATCTTTTAAAAGTTTTAAATATTTGTGAACTTCTAGTATCGTGAAATCCTTTAAGAAATTTTAAATCTTTATTAGTTTTTTTTTTTATTTTCTTAAATCTCTTCACACATTTGAGAAAGCTTTCGAAACCTGTTTTACATTTTTTTATTTCATATCATTTTCCAAACTCTTCCAAACCTTCCTTAAACCATTAAAATTTCTGTGCGAGTATTTAAAAAATCTTAAAGTCTGTATGCAATCTTCGTAATCTCCTTGCATTCCTTAAAATTTTTTAAATCTTTTAAAATATTTGTAAAATCTTTTAAGTCTTTTTAAAAGCTTTGAAATGTCACATTTTTTCGACATCTTTTGCGAGATGGTAACATTTTTTGGTAACATTTTTTGAAATCTTATAAAGCTTTGTAAAATTTTTGCATTGTGAAATCTTTTTAAAATCTTTGAAATCTGTGTTAGATTTTGTTTTAATCTTCTAAAATTCTACTGAGGCTTTCTGAAAGCTTGAGAAATGTTTCTTAGATTTTATGCAATCTTCTAAAATCTTTTAAACTCTCCGAAACCTTATTGAAATCTTTGTGAAAGCTTTTAAAATTTCTCGAAATATTTGAAATCTAGGGAAAGTAGACGGGACAAAAAAATCAAACAAGGTAAGTAAGGTAAAATGAGGGGAATGGACAGGGACGAAATTATGAGTAATGAAAGAAGGGTCAAGTGTGGGGAAAAGAGAACTGGAGAAAGGGGGAGTCTAAAAAGTGACCAAAAAGTTAAAAGAATCGAGGAGAAATTAGCTGAGGGCTTCGAGGCTAAATAAAGTGAGGAAAAAATAGAGAAATGGAGGGGAAATGAAGTGAGCGTAGTGAGCGAAGGAAGGGTAGTGAGGGAACTAAAGAAAGGGCTACTAGGGCAGTGCGGATGATTACCGGTGGTAAAGTAATAGCTAAGGAAGGAATTTAGGGGGAAAGGAGTGCTCGGTAAGGAAGTGAAAAGAGGGAGAATTTGATCAGGAAAAAGTTACGGAAGGGACATGAAGAAAGGAGATGAAGTGAGAAAAGGGTAAATGAAAGGAACAAGTGATAGAAAGTATGAGAGTTAGTGGTTAAAGCGAGTTAGTTCACGTTTTAATAGTAAAAAAAACTTCTTTGTAGGAATGCGGTGCCTACAATGACTAATTAAAAAAATTATTATTTCATTCTTATGGTTACCTGGCCATGGAAATTAATCTTTATAGTTTAAGCCGGATGACCGTCCGTCTGTTCAAACGTCCATGTCTCCGCAAGGGTAAATGAGGTGCGAAGAACAGGTGGGATAGAGTCTGGAGGGGATGCAGTGGGATAAGAGTAGGGACGGAAAGAAAAAGAAATAGAAAAACTAGAAGAAGTAGAAAAAGTAGGGTGAGAGAGAAGGGAAAGAACAGAAAGATGGAAAGGGCAGTATGTTTGAGTAGGTAGAGGAAGTTGGGGAAGTAGGTCAGAGGAGGCAAAGGTAAAATAAGATCAGGCAGGATCGGATAGGATAAGGTAGGATGGGCCAGGTCAAGGTAGGAGAGAAAGAAGTGATAACGGAAGATGGTGTGTGACAAGAAGCCTCGCTAATTTAAATGACGGTAAATATCGGTAAATATTTGTAGCAGGAATCCTGGAGAATGGTCCCAGAAATGTATGAATAAGAGTGAAGAGCCTTATTAGAGGAAATATGGTTTACTTGAGATATTTAAATTGTTCGAAGTTTATTATAAAATTTACTGCAGATCATTCTCGGGTATATAAAGTACGATAAAATTATGTTATGGATGACTGAGACACATGACATATTTTATTTCCTCAATAGTGATCTCGACCGATGCGGTCCAGTGCGGTGGTGTAACAACCAGCCTGCTGAGTTCCAAACAAGAGGCGTGTCGCTTCGGTGGGTGTACAGTGAATTTAATCCGAGGTTTGATTTATAAGATTGCATACATTCAAGGTCCTTCACCTCTCCCAGGAAACTACTAACCGACATCTCCGAGGACACTGGACATCAGTCAGAAGAATCTTGAAAACTTAAAAAAATATTGCGAAATATAACCAAGAGATCGATGCAACAGACCAAAGAACACTTTAAATTTAAAGGAGGCAAAATTTGACTGATTGAATTACTAAAGTATTCTTTCACTGAAAGTGCAGCCATTTCTACTGAATCCGTCTGCTCTCCCTAGAAGAATTCTTTGCGACTAATATTTCACGATATTTATATTTTTTGATGAACTGTAGCATGTTTTCATTTTCCCACCTCACTCTTCCTTATTCCTCAAAATCTTCTCACTTTCTGGATTACCATTCTTTACTTCCTCTTTTCTCACACTCTCTACTTCCTTTAATTTCATTTTCCTCATTTTCCCTTGCTACTCCTGTTTTCAGTCATTAACCCCCTTAAATTCCCTTACCTATTTTATTACTGCTTTTTTTGTTTTTCCTCATTTCCTCTATGTTGTTCCCCCTTATTTCACCCTAATTTCTGAACTTTTTTTCCTTATTATTTTGCGAATTGCTTACTTCATTCCTTATTTAATTTCACTCTTTTCCCTTGCTATCCTGAATGTCCTTCCTTTTTCACTCATACTTCTAAGATTAACTTTCCCCTACTTTCTCTCCTATCGGCTACTTTTCCTTTTTCCCCCTTACTTTCCCTACTTCACCACCCCTTATTTTTCATCCTTTTCCTACTTTCTCTCGGCTATATTTTTAAAAAAAATTTCAAACATTTTTGAATCTTTATGAAAGTCTTTAAAACTCTTTTCAGGTTTTTTTCATCTACAGAAATCTTTTTAACTCTTCGAAATTGTTATGAAATCTTTTTGAAAGTTAAAAAATAATTTTTTTAAATCTTTGTAAAATCTTTATAAATGTTTCACATCTTTATGATATTTTTATGAAATTTTTACAATTTGTTTAACATTTGTGAAATTTTTTAAATATTTATAAATGTTTAAAATCTTTTGAAGATATTTTAAAGATTTTTGAAAATCTTTGAAATCGTTGAAAAATATTTGTAAACCTTTTCACATTTCTGTGAAATCTGAAAATCTTTAAAATCTATTTTTAGTAATTAAAATCTTTGTTTAATTGTGTTAATCTTTTCAAATCTTTTCTTCAAATCTTTTCTTTCTTTCTTTGAAATATTTGTTTTTTTCAATCTTCTGAAACCTTTTCATATATTTATGAAAACTTCTGAAAAATTGTTTAGATTTTTTTAATCCTATAAAATATTTGAAACCTTCGTTAAATTTTTTAAATATTTGAGATAGTATTAAAATTTGTTTAAATCATAGCGAAATATTTGAAATCTCTTTGAAATCTTGAAAATCCTTGAAAATCTTTGTAAAATCGTATACAACTTTTTAAATATTTGTAAAATCTTTAAAATCTTAAATTTTTTCGAAATCTTTAAAATCTTACGGAGTGTTTTAAATTTATATAAAATTTTTGGTATTCTTTCAAATCCTTTAAATCCTTTAAATCGTTTTTTTAACTTCCTAAAATATCTTGAACTCTTTGAACTCTTTGCTAAATCTTCAAAATATTTTTAGAAGTATTTAAAATTTTTCAATCGTTGTAAACTTTTTTTTAAGTCCGTAGAGATCTTTTTAAAATCGGTGAAAATGTTTTAAATCCCTGTGAAGTTTATAAAATCTGCGTTTAAATTACTATTCATTTTTTCAAATCTTTTCAAATATTTTGAAAAGCTTTTCGAACCCTTGTTAAATTTTTTAAATGGTTAGAAATCATTTTAAAATCTTTATTAATCTTACGAAATGTGTATAAATCTTTAAAATCTTTGTGAAATTTGTAAACCTTTATTGAAATTATTATTAATTTTCTAAAATTTTTTCAAATATTTGTGAAAGCATTTGAAATCTTTGCTAGATTTGTTTTGTCTCCTGAAATCTTGTATATTTTTTTTCAAATGATTTGCAATTTTTTTAAATCTTTTCGAAATCTTCGAAATGTCTTTAAATTTCTTGGAAATCTTCAAAATCCTTGTAAAATACTTTGAAATATTTTGAAATCTTTGTGGATTCTTTGAAAATATTTCAAACCTTACTATATATTTTATATTTTCTAAAATATTTTTGAATCATTATTAATTTTTTTTTCTTTTCTTGAGAGACTTTTTTTTTATTTTCTGAAATCTTTTAAACACTTTGTTTTTAAAAATATTTAAAAAAATTTTGCTATCTGTTTAAAACCTTCCGATTCTTCAAAATCATTGTATAATTTTTTTCTAATCTTTTGAAATATGTTTTTAACTTTGTAAAATCTTTGGAAGGGTTTTTCTCATTTTTGTCTAATTTTTATGAAGTTTCCGAAATCTTCGTTGAAACTTTAAAAATCTTTGTAAGATTTTTTTTCAATCTTCTGAAATAGTTGAAACTAAATTATTTGTGAAAGTTTTAAACAAATTTCAAATCATTAGAATATCTTCATATTTTTGTAAAATATTTACAACTTTAAAAAATACTTATAAAATCTTTACCAAATTGTCTGAAATATTTGAAATTATTGTGAAGTCTTTCGTAAAGTGTAAAATTTTTGTAAAATTTGTTTAAATCTTTGCAATTTTTTCGAATTCCTTGAGATTTCTTTAAAACATTTTAAACTTACTGAAACCTTTGTGAAATCTTTTAAAATTTGAATTCTTTCAAATCTTTAAAAATCTGGCAAATCTTTTAAGTCTTTGTTAAGTATTCCGAAATCTTTACAATATTTTTTCAATCTTTCTGAAATTTTTGTAGAATATTTTTTAAATTCTTGTAAAATTTTTGAAATTTTTTGATAAATTTGTATTAATAATCTGAAATCTTTTTAAACATTTGTAAGATGTTTTTCCAATCTTCTAAAATTTTCTAAATACTTAAAATTTTTGTGTAAGTATTAAATATTTTTGGGAATTTAAAAAATATTTTTAAATCCTTGTAAAATCTTTATAAATTCAAAACTATTTCGAAAATCTCAAAAATTTTAATTCTTTACAAAATCTTCTAAATCTTTAAATATGTTTTTAAGTATTTATAAATCCTTTAAATATTTTGGAATCTTTATAAGTGTTGTGACTTTTTTTTAATCTTTTTAAAACTTTGTAAAACCTTTTAAAACCTGGAAAATCTCACAAATATTTGTCAAATATTCTGAAATCTATATAATATTCTGTAAATCTTTCTGAAATCTTTGTAAAAACTATTCAAATATTTGAAATCTTAAAAGTCTTTGTAAAACCTTTAGAAACCTTTAAAATTATCATGAAATATTAAGGAAAGTGAGGAGAAGTGAGAGGGAATGAGGGAAGGGGGAAGTATGGGAACTATAGGAAGTGAGCAGAAGTGAGAAAAAGGGAAGTATGAAGGATAAACAAAAGTAGAGGAATTAAGAAAAAATTATTATATGGGAAGTAGAAAAAATAATAGAAGGGAAAAGTAGAGAAATTCATTGGAAATTAGCGAACGGGAAGTAGACGAAATAAGGGGAGGAAGAAGTAGAACAACTGAGAAAAAATAAGGTGAGCGTAAATAGAGGAAGTTAAAAAAAATCAGGAAAAATTAGGGTCTGGAAGTAGTTGGGATGAGTAGGGGAGGGAAAATAATTGCCGGGGAAGAAAATTATGGAAAGGGGTCTCTTGTGGAACAGAGAAGAAGTATGAAAAGTATGAAAAAAGTAGACAAATTGAGGGTAAATTAGAGGTCGGCAAAGCGGAAAAGTAAACAGAGAAAGAAGTAAAGAAATTGAGGGGAAATAGAGAGAGCGTGGGTAGTGAAAGTTAGGAAGAATTAGGGAAAATTAGAGAGAGCAAAAATATTTTGGATAATTAGAAGAGAAAAAGTGATCCATGAGGAAGAGTAACAGGGGTAGAGGTGTATTAGGAAAGATAAGAGGAAGAATGAAAAGTAACGGAAAAGTAGAAGAAATGAGGGTAAATTAGCGGAGGGGTTAAGGTGAAATTAGGAAACAAAAAATTGAGGAAGTAAGGGAAAATTAGCGATGGGAAAGTAATGGAATAATGTAAGCGTAAGTAGTGCAAGCAAGGAAGGTAAAAAAGTAGAAGAATTAGGAGGATATGGGGTAGGCTAAAGTAGAGGAAGCTAGGAAAAACTATGGAAAAGAAGGTAGTAGAATTAGTTTAGATGAGTAGCGGAGGAAAAGTGATCGCTGTGGAAGGGAACTAGAGATAGGGTTGTGTTTGGAAAGGAAAGAAGCAGGGACGGTAAGAGAAAAGTAGAGGAATTGAAGGAACATTAGCGCAGGTGTAACAGAGAAAATAAAGAAACGAAAAAGTAGAGGGATTGGTGAAAAATGAGCAGTAGCGACGTAGTGGAAATGAGGAAAGAAAAATGTAAAAGGATTAAGGGGAAATAAAGTCAGCGTGAATACAGGAATTTTAAAAAAAATCAGGAAAAATTAGGGACTGAAAGTATTTCGCATGAGTAGGAGAGGCAAGGTAATTTCTGGGGAAAGGAAGTACGGGAAGGGGTGTCTTGGGTAAGGAAAGAGGAGCATAGAAAGAGAGGAAAAAGTAGAAAAGTTCGCGGTAAATTAGAGAATGGGGAAGTATCAAAAATAAGTAAAAGAAGTGGAAGAATTAGCGAAATATTATGTGAGCGTAAGAAGTTGATGTTAGGAAGAATTCGGTTAAATGCGAAAGCGGAAGTAGCTTGGATGATTAGAGCAAAAAAAGTGATGCCTGGGGAAAGAAATAGGGGTAGGGGTCTATTGGAAAAGATAAGAGGAAATATGGAAAGCCAAAGAAAAGTAAAAGAAATGAGAGTAAATTAGCGAAGGCGTTCAGGTGAAATAAGGAAGGGAAAAGTAGAGGAATTGATGGAAATTTAGTGGTGATAAAAGTATTGGAAATAAGGTAAGGAAAATTTAGAGTAATCGAAAGGAAGTAATTTTAGCGTAAGTAGAGAAAGTTAGGTTGCATTAGGGAAATTAAGGAATGGAAATAGTTTGGATAAGTAAATGAGGAAAATTGATGGCTGAAGAAAAAAAGTAGAGGTAAAAGTATGTTTGGGAAGGTAAGAGATAGTATAAAAATTAAGGGACAATTGGAGGACGTGAGGGAAAATTATCGGAGGGTTAAGAGGCGAAATAAAGGAAGAAAAAATGTAAGGAAAATATGGAAAATTAGAGAAGAGAAAGTAGGGGAAATAATGGGGAGGGAAGAGTATAGGAGTGGAGAAGGGAGAATTAGGGAAAATTATAAAGTGGAAATAGTTCGGTTAAGTAGAGGAGGAAAAGCGATGGTTGAAGAAAGAAAGTAGAGGTAGGGGAAGATAAGAGGAAGATAAGTTGTGGAAAATAATAGGAAGCATGGTAACTAAGGGAAAAGTAGAGGAAATGACTATAAATTAGCAGAGTGGTGACAGGTAAAAAGTGGAAAAGAAATGTAGAGGAAATAATAAAAAATTAGCGGAGAGGAGGTAGGGTAATGAAACGGAGGAAAAAGGAAAGAAATGGAAATCAAATGAGATGAGGCTGTAGAGGAAGAATGGAAGCGCGTATTAAGTGAGAAGATTAAGTCGTGGGTAGAGAAGACGTTAATAAAAAAAATAATAAAATAAATAATTATATATAATGTTATAAAAATTCATCATCTCACACAGAAATCTCGATCACGAACCGTCTTAAAGTTTACGCAGGCTCACACAAAATCAACGCAATATATTCATGCTTTATGCAAATCAGCATTATCCCTAGGCGCGAAGGTAATTACGATGAAGCCATAATTACGAAATTGAGGCATCAATAAGTATTATAGCGACTGCTAATTATCGATCACGAATATCACGATTTAATTCGATTACGCTTAGGCGTTGTCATTAGGCGTCAAAGTTTCGCAGCCAACATGAATGATCACGCTGTGGTTGTCGGAAAATGATTAGTTAATTAACAGCCACATAAATTATACGACCGCTCACCACTCTTTGTAAACAATGAGTAATTAATGTTATGTTGATAATCGAAGAATTTACGTCCGCCTTTCATTTCTTCGAAACAATGGGGGAAAAAGAATGTACATATAATCGATTTTAAATTTATAACATAAATAAACTCTCTTATGAAATCCGATTTTTTTTTAAACGACAGAAATAGAACGTTGGTAAAGATTTAATGTGTAAATTGCAGAAGAGGTGAGCTGTAAATTAACGATTTTATGGAAATTTCTCAGTGGCAGGTTGTGTTGAGATTTTTAAAGTTGAGTAGTAAAAACGTAATTTAATGGGCGATTAATCTGAAATATATTGCAAGATGAGAATCTATTTTTTTATTGTTTATTTTTTATGTTATTGTTTATTTATGTCCTTTTGGGAACAAACTGTAAAGAATTTATTTTATGAAGAATTTAAAGATAACAATTTACTTCTTTATTTTCAAAATCACATGTTTTTTCTTCTTTTCTCAAATTAAATGACTGACTTTTATCAGTACCTCAAAAGATAACAGCAGAATAAATTATTCATAGTGACTAGGGGATTGAGTCAAAAAAATATTTATTGCCTAATCTGCTGAAGTGATTACGTGTTTTGTCAATAGAAATGTTTTGAAATTCTTATTTGCATCTTTTGAAATCTTTCGAGGTCCCTGCAAACGTTTTGAAACATTTTAAAATCTTGTAAAATCTTTGAAAATCATTTTAATCTATTTTGAGAATTTAAAAAATATTTCAGTTTTTTTTTTAAATTTTGTATAATATTTTTTAAATTTTGTGAAATCTTTGAAACACTTTGTAAGCTTTCCAAATGCTTGTAAAATCTTTGTGAAGGCTTCTGAAATCTTTATCAAATCTTTGAAAATCCTCGAAATCGTAAAAAATTTTTGTATTTTGTAAAAAATTTTGTAAAAACATTTTGAAATTGTGCTGACATTTTTGAAAATTTTTTAAATTTACCTGAAGTTTTTTAATCTGTTCAATTTTTTTTATCTTCTGAAATCTTTTCAAACCTTAGTAAAAGCTTTTTGAATCTTTTTTTTTAATCTTCTGAAATCTTTTAAACTCTTTGAAAACGTTGTTACATTTTTGAAATCTTAAAAATCTTTTAAATCATTGAAAAATTTCGACATCCTGAAATTTTTATAAAATCTTCGAAATAGTTGTTAAATATTTTGAAATCTTGTGAAATATTTGTGAAGTCTTTAAAATCCTAATTAGACTTCTTTTAAAATTTCTTCAAAATATTAAAAAGATTTTTTTTTAATTTGCTTGGAATCTTTAAAACCTTTGTGAAATTTTAATAAAATCTTTCAAATCTTTGTGAAATCTTCGTGTAATATTTTTAAAATCATTTAAATTTTCCAAATCTTTGGAAATTTTTTGTGAAATCCTTACAAATCTTTGAAATCTCTCTGAAATCTTTGAAAAATCTTTGTAAGTCTTTGAAATCGTTGTAAAATATTTTGAAATTTTTTTGAAATCTTTGTCATATATTTGCAAATTTTTTTATCATTGTGAAGTCTTAAAAATCTTTTTTTAGATTTTTTAAATTTTCTTAAATATATTTATATATATTTAATGTTTCAAATTTATTAAATCTTTTTGCAATCTATATAAAATCTTTGAAATCTTTGAAATCTTTCTGAAATCTTTGTCAAACCTTTGAAAATCCTCGAAATCATAAAACATTTGAAAATATTTTGAAATTTTTGTGACATTTTTTGAAGTTTTACAAGTCACGTAAAGTTTTTTTTAATTGTTTAATTTTTTTTAATCGTCTGAAATCTTTTGAAACCTTGGTGAAAGTTTATTAAATCTTTGTTAGATTTTTTGTAATTTTCTAAAATCTTTTGAACTCTCAGAAAACGCTGTTAAATCCTTTAAGTCTTCAATATCTTTTAAATATTTGTAAAATTTCGGTATCCTACATTTTTATAAAATCTTTGAAATAGTTGTTAAATATTTTGAAATCTTGTGAAATATTTGTAAAGTCTTTAAAATCTTAATTAGATTCATCTTAAAAAATTTTTAAATAATAAAAATTTTGATGAAACTTTGTTTGCAATTTTTTCAATCTTCGCGAAATCTTGATAAAATCTTATAAATATTTAAAAAAATTTTTAAATCTTGGTGAATTCTATGCGAAATCTTTGCGAAGCTTTGAAATCACTCTAAAATCTTTAAAACATCCTTGTAAGTCTTTGAAATCGTTAAGAAACATTTTTTAATTTTTTGTAATATATTTGGAAATCTTTAAAATCATTGTGAAGTCTTTAACATTTTTTTTTAATATAAGTTTTCTTAAATATGTTTAAATCTTTGTGAAAGTCTTTAAATACTTTGTTAGATTTTTTTCATATCTTTAAATTTTTAAAACTTATCTTAATGAAATATTTGGAAATACTTGTACTGTCTTTAAAAATATTTGAAGTCGAGAAATATTTAAAAATATTTTGAAATTTTTGTTAAACCGTTAAAAATCTTTAAAATCTACGTGTAGATTTTGAAATCTTTGTTAATGTTTTTTTTATTATAAGAAAACATTTTCAAACCTTTGTGAAAGCATTTATAATCCTTATTAGAATTCCTTAAGCTTAAAAAATCTTTTGAAATCTTTGAAAACTGTTAAACCTTTGAAATCATCGTAAAATCTGTGGAAATCATTAAATTAATTGTGAAGTCTAAAATATTTTCTATTTGCTTTTTTTCTGAAATATTTAAAAATATTTTTAAAAGCCTTTAAGGACTTTATTATCTTTTTTTCTTAATTTTCAAAAATCTTTTAAACTCCATTCCTCTATCTGGATAAAAAATTTATTATTTTTAGTAGAAATATTCTTAGTTGAAAATCACTCATTCTTCTTTCAAAATTCGTTTAATTTTTTTTTCAAATTAATTTTTCCGAATAAAAAGTTATTAATTTGTTTAATTTAAAATGCAGCCTTATGTTGGTCAAACATTCACCTTTTCTAGTAGAAAAATTCTCTGCTTTTATTGAATTCATGTAACATTTGAAAATCTTACAGGATTACTTTAATCTAAGTTTAACTCTCCACGGAAAGTTTACCTCAGCTTGGATTAATCAGCCGACTATTACTCTGTTTGAACTGACTATTACTTTCCTTGAAAGATTATCTGCCACATTTCGTACTTTTATTTTTTTTCTTTGCTTCTGAGGCATCTTTTTCTTTGTATACGTAACAAGCTGTGTAACTTTAACCGAAACTTGGTGAGATGAACGTTTTTATTTTGTGAATCCAGCACGGAATTCCCCAAAAGTGATTAATAATTTCTACTGGTACTCCTAACTGCGGTAAACCTTCCGTGGAAAGTTTACCTCAACTTGAAGTAATAAACTGACTATTACTATTACTATTATATTTTTATTATATTTACTATTTACTATTATATATTTGTTTTTCTATGCATCTGAGGCATATTTTTCTTTTTATGCGTAATAAGTTGTGTAACCTTAACAGAAAATTGGTGAAATGAATGTTTTTGTTTTATGAATAAGGTATGGAGTCCTCCAAAAGTGACACATAATTTATACGTGTTCTCCAAATTGCGGTAAACTTCCCGTAGAATGTTTACCTCAACTTAGAGTAATGAACTGAATACCTTTTCCTTGAGAGATTACCTGACACATTTCATACTTTTATTTCTTTCTATGATCTCAGGCATATTTTTCTTTTTATACGCAATAAATTGTATAACTTTAACAAAAAATTGCTGAGATAAATGTTTTTCTTTTGTAGATACGGTATGGAGTCTCCTAGAAGTGACTCATAATTTCGACGAGTACTCCACATTGTGGTAAGCTTTCCGTAGAAAGTTTACCTCAACTTAGAGTAATCAACTACATATTTTTGCCTTGAAAGATTACCTGCCACATTTCGTACTTTTTTATGCATCTGAGGCATATTATTCTTTTTATATGTAAAAAGCTCTGTAAGTTTAACACAAAATTGTAGAGGCGAACTTTTTTATTTTGATTTATTTTTTAATCCGGCATAAAGTTCCCCAAAAGTAATTCATAATATCTACGGGTACTTTAAACTGAGGTAAACTTTCCGTGGAAAGTTTACCTCAGATGGGAGCAATCAACTGACTATTACCCTCCTTAATAGATTGTCCATCACATTTCGTTCTTTTATTTTATTTTCCTTTCGCTTAAATTAATCAGATTCCTACATCGATTTTAGCGCATGACACTGAGGATATGGAAAACCTTGGAATCAAGGCGTGATCTTGCTACTAATGATATATCGAGATCATCCGCTTTAAACGTTCGGTACACTTTACTAACACTTATTTGCGTATATCGTACAATGTATATGCGCCCACCAACTTCGCCTCAAAGGTGGTCGTTGTCCATCGAAGGTTGAGCAATTGATCGACTTTCTTGATTTCTGAGTCACTTCAATCTGTTCCACTGTTGCCACCTTTTGCCTGTCGAAGCACATTTTAAAAAAAATAGTTTGATTTTTATTTATTTATCAATGAGAATTCGTTAAAAAAAATTGTAAATGCCATTTTTTGGAAATTTACCCAATTTATGCAAAAGTACACAAAATTAATCATGTCTAGCTGTATCAGATATTTAGAAAATTGGTTAGAATTTTTATAAGCAAATCGGTCAACAAAAGTTAGATTTTTTGTAAAAATGATATATAGCTACTTCAGATATCTGGTTTTAAGTGAAAATATGAAGAGAAAAGTTTGATATGACTTATAAAAAAATAGAGACCATTTTTTAAGTATTTAAATAAAAATGCATTAATTTGTCATTTTTAAATTAGACTGTTTCGTTCTTTTAACAAAAATGACAACAAATATCTTTCTCATATGTTTTTTGTGCACTTCTTTGATTGCAGATAATTATTTTTATTTGTTTACACAAAATTAATTAACAAATGCATAACATTGTATTTTTTTAGAAAAAGAAACTCTTTTTTTTAATTAACTTCAGATATGTTAAAAATACCTCCTTATATGATGCTTGCTTATAAAAAATATAATTTCAATTCGTTTAAACAAATGAAATGAACAAATTCCATGTTTTGCCATTTTTCAAGATACAAACTTCGTTTTTTTCCAGAGAAATAAATTCCTGATTCCTAATTCCCAATTCCTAATTCCTGATGCCTAATTACAAATTACTCTAAAGTCCGTTTTTTAATGGATACAGCATATTGTTTCTTATGAAATCGAGTAAAATTTTTGAGTATGGTCTCTCTGTTATGATACTGTATTATCCGTCAGGGCAAGCTTATTATTTTACAACTATTTATAAAAATCGGTCAAAATTATGAACATTTAATTGTTTGTGTTAAAGAAATTTAATTTTCCTACTAAAAAAAACTAAATTAATCTTTTGATTCTTTTAATTAAAACTAATAAACAAATGCATTATGCGAGGACTTGTCAGCAGAAAAATTCGTTTTTTTGTAATGCCTGTCCTTACAGTTTGGGACTTAATGCCAATTTCAACAACATTTATAAATAGTTGAGAAATTTCATGTTTTTTTACACAAATTTTATAAACAAAATCATAAATAAGGA
The DNA here is from genome assembly GCF_010883055.1 of Belonocnema kinseyi. Classification (NCBI taxonomy): domain Eukaryota; kingdom Metazoa; phylum Arthropoda; class Insecta; order Hymenoptera; family Cynipidae; genus Belonocnema; species Belonocnema kinseyi. The sequence goes on along the minus strand of NC_046665.1, from coordinate 108,164,692 downwards.
ATTTGTTGAAATAAAAATTCGTTTCTTTTTTAGATAACAATTTTTTAAATTGGGAACTTCATGACTATTTCGAAAAAGTTGTTAGTTTATTGATAAATTTTACTATTTTTTAAATAATTTGAATGAACAAAGGGATTACTAGGGAATTTTTCAATAAAAAAATTCTTTTTTTATATGAGACTTTTTAATTAAGATCTTCCTAGCAAAAGAAATTAATTTTCAACCAGTAAGTTATATTCTCTACTAAAAAATACTTGATTTTATTTAAATATAAATTTTAAGCCAAATATTATAATGTTTAACTAAGAAATAATTTTAACCAAAAACGGAATAGTTGAATTTAGTGTCGAAAAAATAATTTAAAAAAAATTTGGGTCATAAAAGAATATTTAACTTTTTGACTAAATTAATTAATTTTCAACACAAAGTTAAATTTTCATTTTAAAAAATTTCAAAAAAATACATGAATTTTAAGCGGTATAGTTTAATTCTCAACTCAAGAAAATCGGCAATAAAAAAAGAAATAGTTTAATTTGCAGTTAAATATATTTACTTTCGAAGAAGCAAAAACTTACTTTCAACAAAATTGCAATATTCTCTGAAAATAAATTACTTTTTTACGAAAAAATAAATAAAATTTTAAACAAACAGTTGAATTCTCAAAAAAATAGATTAATTTTCTACCAAAGAGAACAAATTTACAATCAAATTATTTCATTAATTTTACGTCAAATATTTAAATTTTTAAGAAAAATAATTAAATTTCAGCATTACAGTTGAAGTTCGAACCATGAAAGATTTTTCACTTGTTAAAGAAAAAGAAGTTTATTTAATATGTCGAATTTTCAAGATAAGCTATCAAGTTTGTTACAAAGCAGTTCAATTTTCTACAAAAAATTATTTTTTTAACAAATGTTTGAATTATTAACTAAAATAGTTGAATTTTTTAACCTAAAAATAATTTTCCAGAAAAAAATTAATTTTGACCAAAAAAATCGAATTTTCGATAGTTAAATTTGGAGCTAAAGAAATTAATCTTAAATCAAGAATATAAATTTTCTTCAAATGAAATAAAAACTAATTTTGATGTACACGTTTACTTAAATTTTTTTAATAAAAAAGGTCAATTCTCAATAAAAAAATGTTCATTTTTGACAACAAATGAAATATGTCAATTTATAGTTCAAATAGTTAATTTTCAAGAAAAAAAAAGAAATCTTCGACCAAAAAAATTAAATATCGACACTAGAGTAAAATGTTTAATCCGGGCAAAGCTTTAACTTTATAAAACAATAATTCTTTAAAATATTACATTTTTAAGCAAAAAAATCTATAAAATAGTTAAACTTTATAAAAATTAATTTTTAATCATACAGTTGAATTTTTTACCAATGTAGTTAAAATTTCTATGTACTAAGTGAATTTTTAACAAAATAGTTGAATTTTAAACAAAAAAGGATGACTTTTTAAAATATTGTTAAATTTTATAAAACAGTTGAATTCAACCAAAAAGACAAATTTTCAATCAAGTAGTTGATATTTCAACTAAAAAAGGTCAATTTTAAATGAAATATGGAATAGTTAAATTTTTAGATAAATATTAAAGCAAAAAGAAGAACAATTTACAAGAAAATAGTTCAGATTTTAACAAACAAAAGAAGAATTTTTAAGTAAATATTTGAATTTTTCATGTCAAATAAAAAAGATTTTGATTAAAAATGTGACCGAAATTCCAAATTTCGAAATAATAAAATTCCTGACAATTTGTATTTCCGAATTGGAAATTTTTTGAAAAATCAGATTCCCGAGAAAAAATGGCTGAATTATAAAATACCCTACCTAAAAATTTTTAGAATTTAAACAATTAAAATAATCGTTTTGTAAATAAGTATTATCTCTCTTAAAGAATAAAGCAATAACATATTTTAAGAAACCAGATCAATTGTATGTTCAAGCTTTTAAAAAATATTCTTTTAATTCAAGATGAGGATAATAAAAAAACACTAGGAAGTCACTTCGAGATGAAGTATTGCTAAATTAAATTATGTTTGTAAAACTTGAACTGGTAGAAATTAATTAATTAAATTATATATAAATTTTAGACTCGGAGAAAATTTGGGGAAAATTTCTTTTTCTGTTTAAAGCTTTCGTGTTAACAATTGTTTTTAAATAATTAATTAAAAAAAATTTCTAGTTTGTTTCATAATTCAGCAATTATCTGTCGGGAATTATCAAATTAGGTAATATTATAAACTGCCAAGAATTTTTTAATTTCGAGAATTTTATTATTCTGGCATTTTCCAATTTTCCAATTTAATATCTCAAATATTTTTTTTCTGATAATGTAACAAAATTAGGATACATTTTTTTTGAAGTTGTTCATTTTTACCTTTGAAAGTTGCATTCCTGTTTTTATTTTATTTTAATTTAGTTAATTCAATTATCAAAATCTGATCGTGGGATTCTTGTTTTTTTGTCTGCTTTTTTTAATTTTAAAGAATTTCGTAGTTGCTAACAAGACAACACGTGATGCGAAACTTTGCGTGACGAACCATTTAACGAAAATCTCTCGAGCTAAATCCAGTAAGCGATCGTCTTAATTACGAAACCTATTCCGATTAGATTTCTTTGCTCTGTATTTAAAAGTTATGCAATTGTCTCTACAGCCTCGAATCTCGGAGATAGAAAATCTTTGCAAGAAACTGAGTTAGTCACGATATATTAACATTAAGTTGGTCCAAAAATGCATTAGAAGTTTTTTCGAATTTTCATGAATACTGACCCAAAATGTGTTCGAGGCCAAAAAAAGCTCAGTCTGTTAAAAAATTTGAGATGTCCTCATCTCCAAAACTTCAAGTAGTTCAAAATTAGAATAGAATCGTATTCTTAATTACCGCATGAATGCTGCGCGCCGCAGACGGTTTATCTGGGCACGCTGCAACAGGATCGAGACATTCCTTTAAAGGTAATATTTTTCTGAGTACGCTGCTTTAGGCTCCAGACTTTTTTATTACCGTTAGGTACGCTGTAACAGGCTCCAATACATTTTGGTTTATTTCCCTGGAGTACGCTGTTACAGATTAGAAGATATTTTTTATTTTGAATTATTATGGGAGCGCTATAAGCTCCAAGACTTTTTTTATTTTTCATTTTTCCTGTGTACGCTGCAACAGGCTGCAGAACTTTTTTTATTTATTTTTTTTCTGGGTATATTTTAAGAGGATTCAGATTTCTTTCTTGATTTTGTGATTATCTTAGTAGGCTGCAACAGGCTTCAGACATTTCTTCACAAGTGATCTTTAATTGGGCACGCCGTTTTATACCCTAGACTTTTATATTTCTCTTGAGTACGCTGCTACAGGCTTTGAGACAACTCTTATTTTCATTTCTCTTGTATGCGCTGTGACAAGCTCTAGAAATCTTTTATTTTAATTTCTCTTGGGTACGCTCTTATAGACTTGAAGACATTTTTTATTTTTTCTCGGTACGCTGTAACAGACTCAAGGGGTTTATTTAAAGGTGATCTTTTTCTGGGCACGCTGTTCTAGGCTCCGGACTTTTCTTTATTTATACTGAGCAAGATCTTCCGACTCAAAGATATTTTTATTTAGATTTTTCTTTGTTATGCATTTATAGGCTCCAAGACGTTTTTTTTTATTTTCATTTCTCTTGGGTACGCTTTTATAGGCTGTAAGGCATTTTTTAATTTTCCTAAATACGCTATAACAGGCTCGAGACTGCTTTTTTATTTTGTATTTATCTGGATACGCTGCAACAGGCTCCAGGGGTTTCTTTACAAGTGATCTTTTTCTGTGCACGCTCCTTCAGATTCCCGACTTGTTTTATTTATTTTGGGTAAGCTGTTACCGGCTCAAACATTTTTATTTCCATTATTCTTGAGTATGCAGTTATAGGCTCTAAGATATTTTTATTTCTCTTGGGTATGCTGTTATAGGCTTTAAGACATTTTTTACTTTATCTGGGTGCGCTATAACAGACTCCAGACCCTTTTTATTTTGCATGTTTGTGGGTACGTGGATACAGGATCCAAATCCCTTTTTTATTTTGTCTTTATGTGGGTACGCTGCAACAGGATCCTGGGGTTTCATTACATGTAACCTTTTTCTCGTCACGCTGTTTTAGGCTCCGGACTTTTCTTTATTTATTTTAGTTAAGCTCTACCGAATTCAAGACATTTTTATTCAGATTCAGAATCTTTTTCTGGGCACGCTGTTTCCGATTCCCGACTTTTTTTTATTTACTTTGGGTAAGATGTTACCGGCTCTGACATTTTTATTTCCATTATTCTTGGGTACGCAGTTATAGGCTCTAAGATATTTTTTTATTTTTATTTCTCTAGGGTACGCTATTATAGGGGTTAAGACATTTTTTATTTTCTTGGGGTACGCTGTAACAGGCTACAGACTGCCTTTTTATTTTGTACTTTTATGGGCACGTTGTAATAGTCTCCAGAAGCCTTTTTTGTTTTTTCTTTATCTGAGCACGCTGCAACTGGCTCCATTGATTTCTTTATAGGTGTAAATATTGTATTATTCATTTTATCTTCTGCTTCCTGTGTTGAACTCAAAATTTCTCTTCACATTTAGTTTATTCAGTGCAAATTGTTTTCAGCACATAAAATAATACTTTATACTGATAATTAGATGTTTATATACATTTTTAATACTATTAATTGTTGTTTTTAGCAATTCTCTCTTAGAATAGAGTTAGAAAGTCTCCGTTTTTTCAAAAATTGTCTATGTTTTGTCTAATTTAAATTAGAGTAAATTAATACTTAATCATTCCTAACCACGCTAATTGTTTAAACAATTTATTATTATTGATCCTAATGTTCTCATAGAATAATTTAAGACAATAATACTTGCATTTTTTCCAAAATCGTCCACTTTTTATTCAGTTTTAAATTGAAGTGAGGCATGTAATAAATTATAGTTAACAAGATTAATTTTTAAGCAATGCATAGTCATTGTTAATAATATTCAATTCAGAAAAAATAATTATATTGACATATCGTTATTCTTTAAAACTATAATTTTCTTTATTAATACAACATTTTTCCATTATAAAGTAATAAATAATGCAAGTTATTAAACATGCTTGTTTAATCAATTGATTGTAATTTAATAATAATATAAATAAAAAAACAACAGAAAAAAATGAAGGAAGGTGATGTGGTTGGTTGCCTTCTCATTTTTCTTTCCCCTTTTTTATTTTTGTGCGAATTTTTATTTTTTTCAGATTGCAATTGTTGTTTTTATATTGTTGTTTTCAATAGTTGTTTTTTCAAGGGTTAGCATTAATTTGTTACTAGACGTTTAATAGAATTTTCAATTTGCATTTGAATCTAATTTAAATTTCTTAAATTTTTATTTTTATTACTATTTTTTCATAAAGTAATGCTAAAAAGTTTTTTTCTGGAATTATTATTAATTAATTATTATTTAATATATTATTTTTGGTTTGCAACTAAAAAATGCAAAGCAGAGTTAAAATTCTTAGAAACAAGCGCAACATTATATCAAGTACCAAAGTAAAGATTGTTATGAACAATAATACATTGTTTAAAAAACTATTTTTGTTAATTTGCATTAATTATTAAATCATTAAGTGAAAAGACGAATAAAAGTTGTTATTCCAGAAAAAGCCACAACTATCTGACATAAATAATAATAAAGATAGTTACAAAAAGTAAGAATTTGTTGAACAATTATTTTTGCTAAATAGAATAAAATATTGACTCACTCCGAATGAAAAGTAGAAAAAGTTTCTAAAATTGAGAAAAATCTCTCAATTTCTGGCATTATTCAAATAAAATATTGTCAACAATCATAATAAATCCTTTAAACAATTAGGTTGGTTTACATAAATTAATAACTCACTCTAATTGAAAAATGGACAAAAATTGGGACATTTTAAAAAGAATTGCGACTTTCTGTCTCTATTCTAAAAAAAATTGATACAAACAATAATCAATTACTCCAATAATGTATTAAAAGTCTAATTATTAGCACAAAGTGAAATGTTATATATTAGAAACTATTTTCATTTTTCAAGGAATCAGTATTATTATCAGAGAATAGACGAAATTCTTTACGTCTTTTCAGACTTAGATGGAGTCAGGAATTTAAAAAAATATTTATTCAATTTTTTTCTGGAAAAGGTCTTCTTTCCTTCGCTGGAAAACGAACCACAGATCTTCCGATTTCCGGTTGGGCGCTTTTCCTTTAAGCTACTAGAAGAATCAAAAAAAAAATCTTTTTAGAAATATACGCACTATTTTGGCAGATGTAACGTATTCGAAATTTGTGAGGAATCTGTATTATCACCAGAGAATAGAAGAAATTCTTACCACCTTTTGAGACTAGATGGAGTTAGGAATTAAAAAATTGTTATATTAATTTTTTTTGTTCAAACAGATCAGGAAAAAATGTATTTGAATAATATTTTAATTCCTAGCTCCATCTATTCTCTGATAATAATACACATTCACTGAAAAATGTTAATACGTGACTCCTGGCAAAATGATGCGTGTATTTCTGAAAAAGAATTCTTTTTTCGATCTCTCCAGTAGCTTAAGGGAAAATCACCCGACCGGATATCGAAAGTTCTATGGTTCGATTCCCAGCAGAGAGAAGAAAGCCTTTTTCAGAAAAAAATGTATTTAAAAAATGTTTTAATTCTTAGCTTCATCTAGTCTGGAAAGACGTTAAGATTTTCTGTTATTCTTTGATGATAATTCAGATTGCTTGAAAAATTTAAATACATAACTCCTGGAAAAATAATTCGTGTATTTCTGAGAAAAAAATTCTTCTTTCGATCTCTCTAGAAGCTTAAGCGAAAAGCGCCCACCCGGAAAGCGGAAATTCTTTGGTTCGATTCCCAACGAAGCGAAAGAGATATTTTTTCAGAGAAAATTTAATTTAAACAATTTTTAAATAAAAATCTGCAACTAGATTTAGCTTGGTCTCCTTTTCAATTTTTAGAAAAACATTCAAGAACTTTATATTGCTGATAGAGTTTATGAGAAAAGTATAAATTATTATCAAATGCGCAATAAGTGTTTGCGTCATTGTATTTTTATGCTGCTAAAAATCAGACGTGATTGTAATTTATTACCTGTTTATCGTAACTCCTTTCGATGTATTCATTGTAAAAATCGAACGGAAATAATTATTATTTTAATCAGTATTTTAAATGTAAAATGAACCTTTTAGAAACTAAAAAAAATTGATTGCTCTTATTGCCTTTAAAAAAAAATTACTTCATTTTTTGTCGAAGATTCATCATTTTAGTTGAAAGTGTATCTCTTTTGTAAAAAATTTTAACTATTTGTTTGTTAAAAACTCATTATTTTGGTAACAAATTTAGCTACTTGTTTAAAAGTTAACCCACTTTGTTAAAAATTACTTTCTTGGTTGAAGGTTCATCTCTTTAAGTGAAAATTTAATTATTCCATTTTTGAAAAATTAATCTTCTTAGTTACAAAAACATCTTTCGAGTTCAATGAATTGCTGTAACAACTAATAAAATAGGAGTATCCGTTAATAATATAGCAGTACTCTATCTTACTAACTAAATAGTTATCTCAACTAACCATTTTTCAGTGTAGAAAGAGAAGCAAGATGTATTACAGAAGATAGGAAGTTATGAAAGAGAAGGAGGTGTAATTGGAAAGAAGGGACAGGTTTTTTCTATTCAAAAAGATAATCGAAGTTTGGGAGTAGGAGACAAACGGTTTCCTGAATAGGGAGGTTCGCGGGAATGACAAAAAAAGGAAATGGAGAGGGGTTTTATTGGGGATTGGTGAATGGAGACTTGGAGCGAAGAGGAGAAGTAAATAAAATGAATGATTGACAACATGAGGATCCTATAGACGGGACAATAGGCAATTAAAGACTGCGATAGTGTGAAGAGGTGAGAGGTAAAGAAGTGTGAAGGGGGGGGGCAAGATTTTTCTATTCAGAAAGGTAGTGATGATCAAGAGTAGGAGAGAATCGATTTCCTGACTGGGGAGGGTCGCGGGGACAAGAAAAGAATAGAAAAAAAGGAAATAGAGAGGGGCTGTGTTGGGGATTAATAAATAAAAAATAGAAGCGAAGAGGAGAGGTAAATAAAATGGATGATTGCTAACATGAGGATCCTATAGACGATATGATAGGAAATTTAAGACTGCAATGGTGAGATGAGATGAGAGGTAAGGGAGTGTGATTGGAAAGACGGGACAAGATTTTTCTATTCAGAAAGGTAGTGATGGTAAGGAGTTGGAGACAATCGATTTGCTGAATAGGGAGGATCGTGGGGATGAGCGAAGAGGGAAGGTGAATAAAATGGATGATTCACAACATGAGGATCCTATAGACGGAATAATAGGCCATTAAAGACTGCGATAGTGAGGTGAGATGAAATGTAGTAAAGTGTGATTGGAAAAAGAGGACAAGATTTTTTTTTAAGTAAAATAGTGATGGTGTGGAGCAGGAGAAAAACAATGCTATATAAAAAGTATTATGGACAACATGAAGATCCTGTGGATGCTATGGTATACAATTTAAGATGGAGATAATAAGTAGAGATGAGATGCAAGAGAAGAGATAAGGGAAGGGTAAATTTAATGGATGATGGACGAAACGAGGATCCTGTCTGATGGAAAAAAGGAACAAAATTATTTCATTTATAAATTGAATGACAAGAGATGAGAAAAGTTAAGAGGTCGTGTACTCAAGAATGATGATAGGGAAATGAAACCGAAACTGAAGGTTATAGGGGAAGAAATGGGAATATTTTGTTGAGATAAGACATAAGTATAGGAAAAAGAAGACGTGGTTCTTCTATTTTATTAAAAATAATATAATTAAATAGGTCTTTATTGTGGAAAAGTAGACGTGTGCCATCCACTTGGACCATACGTTTCTCTCAATGAAATGAAAATATTTCTGGGTTAATGAAATTGACATTTGCAAAATTTAATAAGCTACACTGTGCTCTGATTGAGTGATCTCTAATTACATAGAATGCGGGGGACTTTCCATTGTAGTGCAATGCCGATTCAAAGGCGATTCTTCCTACGGGCGTTGGGGAAGACTTATGGCTTATAACGACAGCTATGCAAATTTTTCCTGGGGCTCTACTTCCTGGTTGCGAATTAAGGCGCCGGCACACGTGTTCGTGAAAGACAGCCAGGCGAATGTCAACGTACTCGTACGTAAGCAAGCGTAAGGCCGAGAGGGTGTGCAAGTAAGTCAACATGTGGCGTGGTTTGACATCCGCTATACATTCACTATTGCACAAGCATGGGCAGAGAATAGACTCTAGACTATAGACTATACAGCAGATACCTCTTACACCGTATCTCTGTCTCATGCGGAGCGAATTCTTCGTGTGGCGCACACGCCTTGCTGTACACACCCTCGCGTACATTCGAGTGCTCCATCATCCGTTTTTATCGTCTTCTAATCGGTGAAATTCGAAGACAGTAAATTATGTCGGATAATGTATGGGTCGAGATAACAAAAAATATAAATTCCCTCTAACGGTGCATACTTATTGGCAAATTCAGCTGTTTGCCTATTAAAATTTAAATCTTTTTGCTTCATATATTAGTTATTATATTTTTTCAGGGTAAACAAAATTTTCCTAAATAAAAATGTTATTTCTATTTCTAGTTGGAATTTGATCTCCAGATGAAAATTTATTAAAAATTCATCTTTTGGAAGATAATTAATTATTATTTAAATTATTAATCTTGTTCTGTTCAATATCAACTATTACATTTTTAGTTAAGATATCCTTTTTCGATTTAAAATTAAATTTTTCAAATTAAAATTGAAATGCAATTTTTGATTGCAATTTGATCTTTTCCAGTTAAAAATTCAAATGTTTTATTTTAAATTCTTTTCGTTTGTTCTGCAAAATTCTTTTTTTTTATATTGACTGTTAAAAAAATGTTTTTATTTATCATCTTTTTTGTTCGAAAATTAAATTTTTCATACTGAAAATTTACCTTCTATTCTTTATACTAGATTAATTTTTTCTAATTCGAAATTCATGTATATCATTTAAAATTTGTCTTTCTTGGTAAAAAAATTAATTTTGACTTCAAATTAAAACCTTGTTTGGTTGACATATTGCTATTAAATTTTTCGTTAAGAATTTGTGTTTTTTCGGTAGAAAATTAAATATTTTGACTAAAAATTTAAATACTATTTCTGGTTGAACACTGATCTTCTCCAGCGGAAAATTCATGTTTTTTATTGAAAATGCTTTTTTTGGAAAGAAATAATTCTGATATAAAATCAAAGTGTTGTTAGTTGTAAATATGAACTAAAACATTTATTGTTAACATTTCATCATTAGTGGTTAAAAATTAAAGTTTTTTAACTGCAAATTTATCTTATATTGTTGGTTGGAAATTGAACTTTTACAGTTGAAAATTCATGTAATTTACTGAAAAGTTACCTTTTTGTCAAATAAATAATTCAGATTTAAATTAAAAATCTTGTTTGATTGAAATATTAAATATTAAATTTTTAGCTAAGGTGCCATTTTTTTGTTGATAAATAAATTTTTTTTAATTGAAAAATTAGTTTCTATTTTTGGTTGAAAGTTGATCTGCTCTAGTTGAAAAATTCATGTATTCTATTGAAAAGATTTTTTTTTCCAAAAAAAGAATTATGATATGAAATTAAAATCTTCTTTGGTGGAGCTATTAAATATTACATTTTGTGTTAAGAATTTTTTCAAATTAAATTTTTGAAACTAAAAATTTAATTTGTAATTTAGGTTGAAAACTGATTTTTGGTTGGCAGAAATTAATTCTGATCTAAAACTGAAGTCTTGTTTGTTGAAAATATGAAATATTACATTTTTATTGTTAAAAATTCCTCTTAGTTTTTAAAAATTAAGGTTTTATAACTGAAAATTTTAATGATATTTTTCGTTGGAAATTGATCTTTCACAGTTGAAAATTCTTTTATTTTATTAAGAAATTACCTTTTTGGCAAATAAATAATGCAGATTTAAATTAAAAGTCTTGCTCAGTTGAAACATGAACTATTAAATTATTAATTAAGATTCCATTTTTTTTGGTAGAAAAATTAATTTTTTCAATTGGAAATTTAATTTCAATTTTTGGTTGAAAGTTGATTGTCTCTAGTTGAAAAATCATGTATTTCAATGAATTTTTTTTACAGAAAAACAATTATGATTTAAAATTTTGTTTCGTCGAAATATTGAAATTTGTTGTTAAGAATTTATTTTTTTAAATTAAGTCTTTTAACTGAAAATTAAACTTTTGTTATTGTTTGAAATTTGATCTTCTTCAGATGAAAATTCATGTATTATATTAAAAACTCATCTTGATGGCACATATTATCACATATTATTACTGGTTGAAAATTTATCTTGTCCAATTAAAAATTTATGTACTTTATCGAAAATTCTTTATTTTTACAGAAAAATAATTTTGATCTAAAATTAAAATCTTGCTTGGTGGAGCTATTAAATATTAATTTTTTGTTCATAATTAATTGTTTCTGAATTAAATTTTTAAAATAAAAAGTTTAATTTTTAATTCAGGTTGAAAACTGATCCTCTCGAATTAAAAACACATGTATTTTCTTTAAAAAATTCTTTTTTAAAGAAAAATAATTATGATTTGAAAATGAAATCTAGTTTAGTTGAAATTGCACTTTCCCAGCTGAAAATGCATTTTTTTTGATAATAAAATGAATTTTTAGTGAAATACATGAATTTCCAACTAAAAAAATTAATTTGCAAACAAAAAATAAAATTTAAATTTTTTCAGTCTATATCAGGTTTATTTTGCTGCTAATAAAGCCTCGATTTTCAAATAAATACATTAATTTTCAACTGGTGGAGATCAATTTTCAAGAAAAATAGAAATAAAATTTCCTTCTTTCTTTTAATTGAAAATTCATCTTGTTCGACACAAAATGAATTTTGATTTTAAATAAAAATCTTATTAAGTTAAAATGTTAACTAATATATTTTTCGTTGTTATATCATCATTGTTGTTCGAGAATTAAATTTTTTTACCTGAAACATCAACTTCTATTTTTCGTTGCAAATTATTCTCTTTCAGTTAAAAATTAATGTACTGAACTTAAAATTGGTCTTTTTGAAAAAGTTGATTTTGATTAAAAATGAAAATTTTGTTTGGTTGAAATATGAACTGATACATTTTTCGTTGCAAATTATTTTTTCAAGTTAAAAATTCATTTATTTAATTGAAAATTCTGTCTTTTTTGAAGAGGAATAATTCTTCTTTAAAATTAAAATCTTCATTGGTGGAAATATTAAATAATAAATGTTTTGTTAAGATTTTTTGTTTGAAAAACAAATTTTGTTATCTGAAAATTTCACTCCTATTTTTTGTTGGAAATTAATCTTTTCTTGTTGAAAATTCACGTATTTTTCTGAAATTTTGACTTTTTAGATCCAAAGTTAATTTTGATTCAAAATCGAAATTTTGTTACTTTTTAAGTGATAAAATTCAACTACTAATTTTCGGTCTGAAATTAATTTTTTGCAGTTAAAAATCAAGTATTTAATTTAAAATTCAGATTGAAATTTGAAAATTGATCTTTTCCTATTAAATATTCATGTATTTTATAGAAAAATTATCTTTTTGGCAGAAAACTAATTTCGATTTAAAATTGAAAGCTTGTTTGTTTGAAATATTAGGGGTTAAATTTTTTGTTGAGAAATCATCTTTTTTCGTTAAAAGTAATGGTTTTTTTTTTTTGAAAATTAATCTTCTTTCCTTAAAAATTTACTAATTTTGCAGAAATTTAGTCTTTCCTGAGCCAAATTTAATTTTGATTCAAAATTGAAATATATATTTTTTTAATATAACTTATTTCATTATGCACTTTTTGTTGAAAATTCAACTGTTCTTTTTTTAACTATGTCATTTTCTCTTGAAATTCAACAATTTGGTTGGAATTTTATTTCCATCTTACCTGAAAAATCTTTCTTTCTTTAACTGTCCACTATTCTTTTAAAAGACAATTTTTTTGTATAAAATTAATCATGTTGATGAAATTTTTTTTCGTTGAGGATTTAACTTTTTTTAGATACAGTCTTTTGGTTAAAAATTAATTTCTTTGAACTGAAAAATTAACGATTTCATTTTGGTTGCACATTTTTATATTTTGGTTGAAAATAGAACTTATCAGTTGAATTTCCTAGTAGAAAAGTAAACTGCTTCATTATAAATTTATATTTTTAGGTTAAAAAAAACTATAGTGTCAAAAATTCGTCCGAAAACTGTTCTGTTTTTTGTTTTGAAATTCATGCTTTTCCATCCCAAATAAAACAAAATTTTTTTTGGAAAATAATCTTTTTGGTTAAAAGATATCCTACCCTCCTAAACATTCGAATACTTCATCAGTATTTATCGTCTTATAGTCGGTGAAATTCAAAGACAGTAAATCACGAGAACTAATTTATGTCCGGAGCTATTTAATAATCCACGTTTTATTGGCAGTCAGAAACGAATTGTGAATTTAAATTCCCTTCAGGGCGACTATTTCAATAGATACCTGACCTAACTGCAGCCCCTTCTGTGAGAAACGAAAATTAAAATACAGTCTCCTTAGATACAAGTATCATGTATAAAGTTACCGACAAAACATGGCATTTATTTTATTACTATCTGTTTTTGTTCCGTTATGTCACTCAAAATGACATATTTTGAAAGTAAACTGCCACTGTAATATGAATTACACCTTAGAAAAGTCAAATTTTCTTCAGAAAACTGATAATAAAGCTATTAGAAACAATTATATTATAAGTGACTAGCAGTGGATGGAATCAGATGGGATTGAATATGATTGGCTATGATGGGAAGGAACAGGACAGAACGGGATCATTTCGGGCTAGGGTGAAACGGGTTGGGATTCGGTGAAACGTGTTGGGCTGGGATTGTGTGAGATGGAACGGGACGATATGATTAGGGATGGAATAAGACAAGTTGGGATAGGAGTGGATGAGATGAAGCGGGATGGAGCGGTACGGGACAGCATGGTTTCAGATGGAATGAGACGGTATTAGATAATTAGTGATGGGATAGGAGAGGTTAGTATGGGGTGGGGTGAGATGGCATGATTTGGGATAGAAATGTATGGGATGAGACGAAATCCAGCGGAACTGAACGGGATGGTTTGCCATGTGATGGGATCGAACAAGACAGGATGAAACGGCACGAGGTGCTCCGGGATAGAATGGCACGGGATGGTTTTCGATGGTATAGGACGGTACGGGACAGGACAGAATGATTTGGGATGGAATTGGACAGATAGTAATGGTATTATATGGTATAGTATGGGGCAGGACGGTACAGAGCGGAATGGGATTGGACATGCTGGGATGGGATAGCACAGGGCGGAATAGCTTGAAATGAAATGGGACACATTAGGATGTAACGTGATTGAATGGAATAAAACAAGTTAAGATGGGATATAATTTTATGAAATGAGACGGGATAGGACAGCACAGAGAAGAATGATTTCGAATGGGAAGGCACGTTATATGATGGGATGGTTTGCAATGCGAGGTTTCGGATAGGGTGGGACGGGATGATTTGGGTTGTGATGTGACAAAATGCGATGATTTGGGGTTAGATGAGACAAGTTTGGATGAGAAGGGACAGGACGGGATGATTTGCGATGGGAAAGGACAGGTTGAGGCAGGATTGGGTAAGTTTTTATGGAGTGGGAGGTAACCTGATGGGAAAATTGAAGATATGATGGGCCAGTTTGGGCTGGAATGGAATGAAGAGGAGAGGGTGGAATGATTTGAGATAGGGTAGGACGGGTTGGTGTGATATTGGATGGGATGTGATTGGACGAGATCGGATACGATTGGACGATTTGGGATGTGATGGGACAGGTTATGATAATATGGAGTTCAATTAGATAAGACGGAATGGGACCGCACTGAACGGGATTGTTTAGGATAGGATAGAACTTAACTTAAGGATGGTTTGAATGAAATGGAATGATTTAGGATTATATGGGTCGGGTAAGGATTAGATTGAATGGGATTGGACAGGTTTGAATAGGACGGCGCAGGTTGAGATGATTTTGACTAGAATGAGTCTGGATGGTGTAGGATGTAATGGAATTGGACGGGACAAGATGATTTGGAATGTGGTGAAATGGACTGTGCTAGGATGGAATTGAATAAGATGAGACGGGATGAGACGGCAATGAACGGGATGCTTTAAACTACATAGAATTGCATAGGATTGCATAGGATGGGATAAACCGGTTTGAGATAGGATGATTCGGAATTGGAGGGGATATCTTAGGGTCGGATGGGGCAAGGAGGAGAGGGTAGGATAATTTGGGATGATCATAGGACGGGTTGGTGTGGTATTCAATGGAATTTGATGTGAAGAGATAGCACGAGATTGTATTAGTTAGGGTGTGATGGGAAAGGTTGTGATGATATAACATTGGAAAAGTCGAAACGGGACGGGACGGCACTGAACAGTATTGTTTCGGGTAGGATGAAACTGTACGGAATGGTTTAAATGGAATATGATGATTTTGGATAGAATGCGACGGGCTAAGATGACATTGAATGGGATAGGACGGAAATAAACGTGATGGTTTAGATTAGATGGGATGGTATCGGATAGGAAGGGATAGAACAAACCGGCTTGACATGGGATGATTTGGGAGGGGATGGAATGGAACGGGTTGGTATGGAATTGGATGGGATGTGATAGGACGAGATTTTATAAGATAAGATGATTTAAAATTTGATTAAGTATGTTGGGATGAGATGAGACGAAACGGGGAGGGATGGTTTTAGATGGAATGGGGAGGAACAAGGTGGGATTATTTGGGATAGGATAGGATGAAGTGGGTTATAAAGGATTGAATGAGATACTATAGAATGAGATAGGATGGAAAGAGTTTGGATGGAAAAGTTTTGGATGGCATACGACAGGGTGGCACAGGTTTGGATGGGATAGAACAAAACAGGCCAGGATTACTTTAGATAGGATCAGGTGTGACGATTCGGGATAGGATGAAATGAAATTGGGATAGGATAGGGGGTGGGATCGGATTAGCTGGAATAAGTTGAAATAAAATGAGACAGGTTTGGATATGATAGGACGGGTTGAAACTGATTTGAATGGGATGACACGGGACAGGGCAGGATTATTTAAAATAGGATTGAATGTGATGATTAGGGATGTGATGGAATGGGGATGGATGAGATGGGATGGAATGTGATGGGGTGAGACACCACGTGACAGGGTGGGGTTAGATGGGATGGGATGGGGTGGGGTGTGTGGGTTAGTGGGTTGGAATGGGGTGGGGCGGGATGAGGCGTGTGGGTTGATAAAACGGTATTGGATGGGGTGGGGTGGGATTATATCGGATGGGATGCTTTATATATAATAGATAGCATAAAGTCCGCTACATGAATTTTAATAAGAATAATCTGTTTAAAATTTATTGAATAAACAAAGTATTTTCAGCTGGATACAACAAGTGACACGTAACTGAATTCAGCTCATTGTGCTACATTGTACAAAGTTGAACTAGTTTGTCAAAAATCTCCTTTTTTTTAAAGGAAAATTTAACTATACTATTTTTAAAAAATGAAACCACATTTTCTGTTCGAAAATGCAATTGTTTTGTGAAGCTTTGTATTTTTAGCTCTAAAATTTAACAATTTAGTAGAAATTTCAACTATCAATTAAAAATTAAAAATTAAACTATTCAGTAAAAAATTTAATATTTGTTACAAAATATGTGCTTATTAAAATGTAACTACTTATTTGAATGTGAATGTACTTTCCTGTTCGGCTACAAAATAAACTTTTCTATCAAAAAATCTGTTTTGATATTGATTACATTACAAATCTTTCATTCAAATAAAAAAATGGTCTGTTCCAAGGCATAATTATTATTCTTTAGAGGTAATTGCAGGCTCAGAGGTAAAATTTTATTTGTTTTCTTTTATCAGTTTTAGTGAATTTAGTAAGAATACATTGTGATGATGTTATCTGGACGAGTCTGAAGCCCATAAACTAAAAGATATCGACTGCAGAATATACGTGTAATATATTCTGATGAAATATTTAAATATTCTTCAGATTAATTTGTTTAAAAAAACTCTTCACTAATCCATTAACTATTTTTTCCAGTTATCAAAAAAGATGATGATTTTGTCTACTATATTCTTGTCATTAACGGTTATCATCAATTTTATTGGTAAATATAGTAATATAATATATCTATATTTTTAAGTACATGTTTTGAGCTATATGAAAATGAATATGTAAACTTTAATCTACATTATATCCCAATTGATCCTTTTTCAAACTTGATCTAAATTTGTAAACAACAATAAGACTGATCTAAATATTATTCTTGGGAAATCCAGAATGTGTGTGTTAAAATAAATTCGAACCATATGTTACGACTTGCACGTATGGTACAATTCTAAGGGTTTCTCAAATATTACATAAGATGATTTTTGCGGTTGAAGGAAGAAGGTCCTACGTAAAGTAAATTATATTGATACAATTTAAATAAAAAATCACAAAATTTTGTTGTGCCTACACAGAAAGAAATTAGGTAAAACCGTCGCGCCAACGGTCGTAAACTTGCTGCACTTCAGTTTGGTTTGGTGCCTCCTCCAGATTCAGGACACTGGTTACCCCAAACTTTCGGAGATCAGTCGCTCCGAAACATGGGTGATATATTTTCCTAAACGGCGCAAGCGCACAACAGTGCCGCACGTGCTGCAAGTGCAGAACGGCTCGACTATACTATTGGTTAAGCAGTTCCATCTGTTCGGGGTAATGATATTCCCGAATCAGTGTAGCTATTCTACTAAATAGAATTGGAGTTGTCCACTATGTCATTGAAAGAGAAAAATATATCGGTAGAGGAAATTAAAATGAGGCAAAAAGCGCAGAAAGAGAATAAATAAGAAAAATATAATCCTCTTCTTCTTGTTGCAGAGCTAAGTTCACAATTTGACTGTTTACCTAATGGCGACCCCATTCCTCGTACTCATCGTGCCGAGACTTCTCCCCCTGCCGAGACTTATTACCGTGGCAGGACTAGGTCTCCTCCGGCCAGATATTCTTCCTTAAGGGCATTTGGATATACATTTGAACGCTTTAAATTTATTCGACTTATTCCCAAGACAAATCGAAACCGGCAATACGAAATTCGAATGTACACTTTTCCTCCTGATAAACCTATTAATCTGAGAGGCAAATATACCTTCATGCCCATGCCAACCGAAGAACAAACTGTCTTATCAACGTCTAATGGTGACGTGATTGCAATAGTGGAAGATCAGTTTCTTCGTGGAATATATGCAAAAGGAGATGGTTATCAACGGGCAAAAATTAACATGAACAGCGGCAAGGTTCAAAATATGACACGAGAAGAAATTAACGAATCTCCCGTTGGGTCCAGAATGTCAGTCTCAAAAAATTTTAAAATAGTAGTTTTAGATAAATAAGAATATAAAAATTTATGAGAAAATGTTAAGCTATAATTCTGAATGAAATTTTTAATCATGTTATCTTACAAATATTTTCTATGGAAAAAGTAAAAAATGTGTATTAATTATCACATCAAACCAAACAGCCTCAAATTATGAGATGGGAAAAAAGTTCACACGCATTTTTGTATTTTTTGGTGGTATTATTTTTAACACTAGCTGAAGGCTAGTAACAACCATAAAATGTTCCTATTGCAATATGAAAAAAAATTCCTTTTTTCCTCTCTGAAAAAGAAAAGAAAAATGCATTTTCTCTTAGGACAAAAATTAAAAAGAGGAAAGAAAAATGAGGAGGCTACCAATCAAGACCTCTTCGATCAAATTAGGCAACCTACATAAAATGGTCCTATTGCAATCCAAAGAAAACTTTTTCTTTTTTTTCCCTCTAAAAAAGAAAAAAGAATTCACTTCGCCTTCGGACAAAAATAAAGGAGAGGAAAAATTTTTTCCAATTTGCAATAAAAACATTTGATACTGGTTGTCCAAATTTGTTCGTTAGATTCTTGTTTTTATTTTCAAAAAATCCTGACATAATATTTATTTAATAAATTTTGGAAAATTCTTTTCTTTACCTTCGAGGTATTTGATTTTTTACGTTCTTGTGTTGTTTAAAATCATGTAGAGTAATCCGAAATAACCGATATCCAAACAAACATAAATTATTAGCACAATTTTAAATTCAGCTAAATTATATTTTATGTATGTTATTGCTAGTCTTTTCAGTTTGGAACTTCATGACAATTTTAGCAATATGCATAACTAGTTGATAAATTTTATGATTTTTTTTTAACAAATTGGATAAACAAAAGCATAGACAAGGCATTTGTCGGAAGAAAAAGTATTTTTTTTTTTTAATGAAAAATTTTCTAATTGGGAAATTCATGACAATTTTTAAAACAGTACTAATTTATTAATCAATTTGATAGTTAAAAAATATATAATGAAAAATGCATTATTAGAGCATTTGTAAACTTCCGCATTAAAATGATCAATTCCGAATTAAAACAGTTGTAATCTTAAAAAATACGAATTTTTTTTGGACAAATTCCTTATATTTACATTCATTTATTAAATTTGTTTAAAAACGCCATAAGATTTATCAAGTATTTATAAATACATTTCGCTGAAATTCTCATGAAGTTCCCAAGTGGCAGAACTAGCATTGAAAAAAACAAATGTTTTCTAGACAAATATCTGAATAATGCAATTTTCTATTAAATTTGTTTAAATAATCATAAGCTTCATTAACAAATTATGAATATTTCTAAAATTACCATAAATTTCCTAATTAATAAAAATAAACTGAAAAAAAAAACAATTTTTCTTCCGAAAAATTCCTGATCAATTCATTTTTTTATTGAATTTGTTTATAATAATAATAATAATAATAATAATAATAATAATAATCGCAAACAGACATTTCTACACTATTATGTTGGTTTTATCCAAATTTCTTGCAATATAACTTTAGGAAACGTAAAATGATTGAAAAACGTAAAAACATACTTTCAATAAATAATTAGTTTATAAGCATTTTTTGTTTATTATATAGTATTTAAATATATTTGGTCAATATTGCTCTATGATACTTAGACAATTTCAACCATTTTCATAATATTGACGAGCACAGAGAACGTCAAATAGAAAAATGGCTCCTTTTTTCGTAATATTTGCTTATTTATAAAAAAATTAAAAGTTTAATTTGAAAATCAGGCTCAAAAACTCTTTTAGAAATGTTAGAAGCTTTTTTCATCTTTTTTGTGCCTGTCGCAAGTAATTTATTATTCGTCTAAAATTTATTTAATTCGTTACTATTTAAATCTTTGTTCTCTGAGGTTCTGGAAAAAATCGGCAAATGACAGTGAATTTATTTTTTGGCCGGTACCAAGTTCAGTTAAAAAAGTTTTAAAAAATAATTAGTTGAATACTTATCTTTTATAAGTATGACATCCTTTAATTTACAATCTTAATTCTAAAAGCTTGTACTGGAAAAAATTCCCATCTTATATTTTTAATTTAAATAATTTAAAATCGCATCCTTGAATACTAAAATAATTAAAAATTACAGCCGGTTGAAGTTGAAAATTTTAGATAAGAAACTTTTTCATTTTACTAACTGTAAATATAAATTAATTTTATTAAGGGAAAAATAATTGATCAGTCAAAAGGATTCTAAATCTTTTGAAATTTAGGAACTTCCAGATTTTAATGTTAAAATTAAAATATTTAATTCAAAAGTCTTAGTCATTAAAAAAATGTATGCCTCCGATTAAAACTTTATAAACTATTTTTAACTTAAAAATTACTGGATAATAACATATTTTTATTTAAGGGCTTTCACTAAATTTAAAATATTGTTCCAGTCTAAAATATTATATTTTTAATGCATTTGATCTCCAATATTTTAATTAGAAAATGGAATAATTATTAAATATTCAGCAATATTTAAGTGTTTATTCAGGACGAATAAATTGAAACCAAATAGTTCAAAGTAAACAATTTGAAACTGAATAATTTGAAATGGAAATCCTTGAATCGTTAAGATTACAAAGAGGTTTTAAACTTTAAACGTTACAAGTTTTGATTATTTTTTTTTAATGTTTAATTTTTAAGTGAAATTGTAGAATTATCGTGTTTAAATAGTAATTGAAAAAAATTGAGTAATGAGAAGAGGTATTTAGAAGTTTCAAAAAGTTTAAAAATTAATTTAAAACTTAAAATGATTTAAATAAATTATGTACTAACAAAACTCCGCTATTTGTACAGAAATTTTAGTGCAAATACCCCTAGACTTATTTAACACAGAATATAAATTTTTGCCGATTTAAAGAAAAAATGATATCAGAATCTTTTTATGAAAAGTGGAAGGCTTCAAAAGAACAAAAAAAGTGTCGTAAGATTCTTAGGAAAATTGAGAATAATTTTTCATTTAGAAAAATTATTTCAAAAATATTTTTAAAGATTGGCTGTGTTTTTAAAAAAGAATCTAAACGATTTTCAAAATATTTTTTGTAATTCACATTCTTTTTTAAAATTATAGGAAACAATCTGTTTATCTCAAAAGATATTGAAATGTTCTAAAGAAATTCTTTAAATAATTTTAAAGTTAAATAAATTTGTAAAAAAATGTTGGTTTCTCAAGATTTTAAAATAAAGTTTTAAAGCTTTTCAAGGCTTTTCAAACTTTTTAATATAAGCATAATTTAATTTATAGTTTGAAAAGTTTTTTAACGTTTCTAGCTTGAAGTTGTTTAAAATTATATAATTTTTAAAAGTTTAAAGTTAATTCATTTTTTAATTTAGAGCATTGAAAATGAAAATTTCAAAAAATTTATTACCGCCGATTTTGAGAAAACTTCTTTGTTTCTTTTTTTTTATTAAATAGAAAAAGTTAACTAAAATATTTTTAAGAGTTGGGGATTGTGTTAACCCTCAAAAATTAATTTGGTAGAAATTGTTGATGTGAGTTGTTGACTTAATTTTCTTAAATCTGTAAAAAGTACATAATGACTTGTAGGTACGCAGTTTCACAATTGGGAGCGTTATTCTCTGGTTAATATCTCAGTTTTGTAGTTAGTTTTGTAATTAGAAACTCAGTAATCTTAAAACATTATTTTAGTTTATCGACGTCTAATTGGTCAAGAAACAATAACAATTTAGTCGAAAGAAAAATTTCAAACATTTTGTAACATGTTTCCTGTATTTTTTTAACCTATCAGTAAACATTGCAATCAAAAACTCATTTCAAATTATTTTTTCAGTGACATATATTAAATTAAAAAATCATAATTTAATTGCATTTTTTCGTTATTTTTTAAACAATCTATTTCCCTGAAAAAATAACCTTCAACGCTATTTTTGTACGAGAAAAATAGTGGTTTCTCGTATATAAATTTTCGCTTAAAAAAGTTTTATATTCCTGGAAATGTTTCAATCTTAATTTTTCAAGAAATTTCATTTTTAAATTTAAATTTTCTAAATTTAAAATTTGCTGCGAGTTTTCTGTCAACAATGAATTTTATCATTGTAAAAGTAAAATCATTTAAAAAATCACAATGTAGAAAAAAATAAATGCCAAAAAAATAAACATTGTAGTTGTTCAATAATTGTTTGATTATAATTTTGTATTCGAAAATTGTTGCTAAAGAATTCGTGAACATATGTAAGAGTGAAAATGAATTTTTTTGTTTTACTCGTAAATCAAATTGCATTAGAAATAATTTTTTACATTCACAGCAGAGAAGGTATTAGATTTCTGTAAAACTTACCCCCCCCCCCCAGTTTTTATCAAATGTCCACGTTTTAAGACTCCCTAAATCCGGAAAACAGGTTTTTACGAATGTGTCTGTCTCCTTGTATATCTGTATGTATGTCTGTATGTATGTTGTCTGTCTGTCTGTGAACATGATAACTTTTGAAAGAATTAATCTATTAGATTGCCCTTTGGTACACTCGTTTAGTGTCCTAAACTCAAAGTCAAGTTCGTTAGCTAGCCATTTTGGATGAAAATTCAAAAAGTGGGCACATTTTGAATATTTTTTAGACCACTTTTTTAAAAATTCAAAAATTCTCTGCACGGTTATTCATAGAATTCAAAAAATTTAACAATTTTTTCTTATGACTTTTTTTTTAAAATCAAAAATTACTAGAGTTATAGCATTTCCAAAATCCAGAAAAACAAACTAAAATGAACAATTTAAGCCAAACAACGCATGATACGAAAAAATGTCTTGAGGAGAAAAACGTTGCTTTTTAAAATCCCTACAAGATTATGATAACAACTTTTTCAATTTGGTCAAAAAGTTGAAAATTCCAAATTTTATCGTACCAAAAAGGTTTGAAACCACATTTTTTCAAGATATAAAAATTCTATGTACGGTTGTTCATAGTACTCAGAAACTCTAACAATTTATCCCCATGACTTTTTTCTATGAAAAGAAAATTATCAGAGTTAGAGCATTTTCAAAATCCAGAAAAACAAACTAAAATGAAGATTTTAAGCCAAAAAGCACATGATATGAAAAAAAGTCAAAAGGACAAAAACTTTGATTTTTGAAAGCCCAACAGGACTATGAAAACAATTTTTTTAATTTGGTCGAGAAGTTGAACACCCCAAATTTGATCGTACCAAAAATAATGTAAAATCCAAAAATTCAATTTTTTGGTCAAACTATGCAAGATACGAAAAAAATTAAAGAGCTCAAATTGCGCCATCTGGAAAGAACTACAAATTAAGAATGAATCACTTTTCGATAAAAGCTACGAGAAAAAATAAGACAAAACGTCTCCAAAAAAGAGCTATAATTCTTTATAGGACAGTTAGTTTTTGCTTTAGTCGTAAAAAATAACATTCTAAATAAAAATATGAAATTTGTTTGAAAAAACGACACAAGGTATGAACTTAAATTACCAGACAAAAGTTATTCGCCTAAAAAGATCTATAAATTTAATATTAATTATTTATCGATAGGACGAGTATATTTTCTTTTAATCGTAAAACATTAGATTAAAAATTGAAAAATTGACTTTTTGAAAAAAGCACGGAAAAGACGAAAGAGGACATAGGCTCCTAAATAGGATCCTATATAGGTTCCTGTATTAGACCCTATGCAGATGCGCAGTAGTTTTTATTTAATCGTAAAAAACAACATTAAAAATAAAACAATTATAAAAACAAGAAAATAAGAATTAGTATGATTCAATTTTTATGCATGTTATGAATTGTAATGATATACATTTATTGAAATAATACATGTTTTAGAACAGCTTAGAATACAATTTAAAGCAAAGTAAGAAAGAAATACAAAGATAATCATGATAAATACAATTTGCTTTTTATTTTGAAATTTTTTAATAAGTAATCCCTGGCAGAGTAGCATAAAAAATGTATTATAATTGATATAAAAGTGTTGTGTATAATATAGAAAAGTTGACAGGTTGGACAAAATCGAGTGCAAAGCACGTGATACGTGATGAGAATGTGTTTGTTAAAGCCAAAAGAGCATTAACAAAAGAGAGTTCAAAACCACAAAATTACAGTTGTCGGTCCGTTCACCCTTGATTTTAAAAGCTATGTGCCCGAATGCGGAAGAAATGCGAAGCCTAAGCGCGGAGTGCGATTGTCCTCAGTCGCATGCTGTAGGTGCGCTCAAACTCTCGAGCTAAGCTTTTTTAACGAAAGAGAATTCAACCTTCGCATCGCAATATTTCTTCTTTTTTGTGCGTAAAATTATATTTT
>NC_046665.1:108125814-108139772 GCF_010883055.1 Belonocnema kinseyi | reverse complement strand
GATACGAGCACTCCAAAGATACAAACGTTCGGGCTCCAAAGTCGCAGGCGGAAGTTTTGTGCTCTGACATCCCACCCTATTTGAAAGCCAGGCGCTCGCGAGTGCGCGTTCCCTTGAATTCGACGCACACATGCGCACGTTAGGCATGTGTACGTTCTCACGCATTACACTTGAAATCTAAACGTCGCAGGAGTGGGAGCTTCTTTCAAGCTTATATCTTTGGAGTTCCTGATTTCCGATTTTGGCACTCTGTTACTAAGGGGAAAGTATAATTATTGTTTATTAGGATTCTTTTTATTCCATTGATTTTTTAAAGTCTTTCTTGAGTAAATTTATCGCTCGGTCAACAAAATTGTTGATAACATTAACTGTATATTAATGTGGATAGTGACGAAAATAATTAACGGGTTGTGTGTAGAAACATTTGCAAAAACTTAATTGTTTTCCATTCAACTGCCTTTAAAGTCAACAACTTGCATCAACAATTTCTACAAAAATTTTTAATGTACGATATCTGAGAAATACTTAGATTTAATCCAAAATACTTAAAAGGAAAACAGCAACTATCCAAAAAATTTATTTGATAACTCAGCTATTGTTTAAAAATTTGTTCAATTTGTTATGACCAAACAAATGTGTGAAAATGGATTAATGGGGATGAGCAGTGATTCGTCAATTCAATCACTCTGAATAAAACCGTTTATAGAAAAACACCATTTTTTAATTCAATTCATGAAAGGCAATAAATAATTTGTAATTTAATCAACAAAATTTCTAAAGAATTATGTTTAAGCATATTTCAGCGAGCATAGGGCGTGCCTTGGTTGGATATTGCGCTTCGTGCTGGATCAACAACTGCCATTTGGCGATAGTGAATTCTCTTTTGTTAAAGCTCATATGGTTTTAAGAAACACATTCTCATCGTGCTTACTGTGCATTGATATTGAAACAAATATACTTTCATTGCCTTGTTTTTGTAACTTAAAAAAAGGGAATCCTATATAAAAAATTACAAAAGCCAATTTTTAGATCTCTTTAGGCGAATAATTTTTTATTTTCTTTATTTTACGGGATTTTTTTTTTATATTAAGACTAAAACGAAGCACCCTATCAAAAAATCATTTGCAACAAACTATTTCGATCAAACAATGATTAAAAAGAAATTTAAAAAACTTTTTTGAATAAGCACGCTCCTTGTTTTTATTTTGTTTCGCTTAGCTAATGCCGATTTTCATCCAATTGTATTTTTTCAATCTTTCATGTTACTTTTTTCACTTAAAAGAAAATTTTCGAATCCTCTCAGTAAATGATAAGGAACTGTATTGTAGGTATATTTTAAATAAATACTGACTAAATATTAATTTTTTTCGTATTTTCCATAGTTATACCACAAAATAAACTTTGTAATCCTTCCTCCCATAATGCCCCTATTCTCGTAAAAAATGGAGACAAAATCTATGAATGCAAAAAATACCTTTTACTTTTTTTAAATAAATCTATTTTTAAGCGGGTGGATTTGGTTTAGTGCATAATTAAAAATATTTTTAAGCATAAGTTATTGTTTTCTATTTTACGGAAAAACAACACGGGCTTATTTTGTTGCTGAAAGTTAACATTTTGAGAGAAGACAAGAGAAAGCACAAAATATTTAAGTCTTTTATTATAACCCTAAAGGTTACAGAATTCGGGCCCCTTAATTACCTGTTATTTGTAACATTTTGATCAGACTTCGGATTACAAACAGTATTGTATTATTTCTTCACATTGTCTGCCAAATTTTTATATACTTCTTCATCTAAAACAATTATTTTAAAAATAGTTGAGATTGCCACAGTCGATTTCACGGGAGAGTCATTGATCTCTTCTGGTGTCATATTTTCAACCTCACCACTTTTCATGTTTATTTTTGCCCTTCGATAGCCAGCATCTTTTGCATATATCCCGCGAAGTGAATTATTGTATAATATTGCAAATACGTCACCGTTAGACGTTGATAATACAGATTGTTCTTCAGTTGGCATTGGTTCAAATTTTTTCATTCCTCTAAAACTAATTGGTTTATTGCGAGGAAAAGTGTATCTTCGAATCTGGAATCGCCGGTTTGGATTCTTCTTGGGAATGAGCCGAATATATTTAAGGTGTTGAGGTGGACATCCAAGTACCTGTAAGGTAGAATGCCTGACAGGAGACCTGGACCTGTCACGAAGAGAAGACTCGATAGAAGGAGAAGACCTGACTGGAGAATACGGAGAATTGGGTCTGGAACGAGGAGCAGATGTTGTAGGAGGAGAGGAAGGTTCAGCAAGTGGAACTTCAGGATTAGCGGTGCGATTGGGTGAACCTCCGGACTGTGAACTTAGCTCTACAACAAGAAGCAGAGAATTAGATTTCTTCAAGGTCCCCAACAGCCCTATGCATCGCCTCCACTCTTTCTGTTCTCTTAGCATCCGGAGGGGCATCGTACACAGAAAGAACAAAACGGCTCTGGTCAGCGTGACTCACGACGCTCATGCGCGTGATGGGATAAAAGTTCTTCGAAATGCTCCAGAATATATGAAAGTTACTTGTTCACGGCAATCATACGAGTGTTATAAAGTGCTCATGCGCATGAATCACGGTTAGGACTTTCACAGTGACCACCACTGCGATCACACTGTCCCGCATCATTTTTACGCGCATCAGCCCTGCGATTTTGCTGCGATGAGGATCGTTTTTATAACAGTTGTGATCAAATACTTTCTCATCGCTGCAACATCATACTTCGCACGCGCTTGAAAATAATGTTGAACTATGTGATCGCGGTGCACAGTGGTCTGGAATAGGAATTTACTGTTCATAATCGCCCACAGGTCGTATTTCTTAACCGATTTATAAGTTTTTTTTTTATAAATGCTCAGCAATTAATTTTTAAGAGAATTGTAGTTTGCTTTTTTTTAAATTTTTCACAGAGCAACAATATATAAACAAATAGTGTGACAAAATTGACCATTTTAGCTTTGTGAACTTTTATCTCAAGAAAAAATACAGATAGAAACTCACTATCAGCCGGAATTATTGCACATGCATTCATAGAACATAATTTATTTTAATAATATTTAACTTAATTATTATAAAGAAGTCTTATAAATAAATTCTTATTAGTGTTTTTTTATCATAGAAAAAATAGTTTATTTAACGCTAGTTGATAATATTTTTAATAAGAGTCATAATTTGTAATACAAAATTAGCATAAGTTAATAACTATTGTTTTTATGAACATTTCTTTAAACAAATTCTTTATAAACGAGTTTCTTTCATAGCTGAATTGATTTTTCTGAACAAAAGTGATTTAAAATTGTCTTTAAAGCCATTTATATACTTTAAGCTTTATCAAACATAAGCAATATAGATTGTTTATTACAATTTAGTTAAACAAGTCTCCTAATCGGCCGTTTCCTCGTAGAAATTTTTTTTTCTTCCATAATTATTAGAGTGACATTTATTACGGTGACTAACCAACGAAATTAAATAAAAAATCATTTATATAATTGTTATAAACAATTTTTTGAACAAAACTATTATTTATTTTTTTTATATGCAAAAAGGACGGTTTTCCAATTAAATTATCCGACAATAAACTAACAGTGATTCCAAAATTGGATATGGGACATTAAATAATAATTTTTGTAATTGTTAATAACAATTTTAAAACATTGTGTGAAAATCTGCGGTTGGTCGTAGAAAAAGTTATTTGTTCTTCAATAATTTTGTGATAATCTTATTTGTGTTATTGAATCAATGAAAAAATTGATACTTATAATAATGAGATTATTATAAAAAACTTAAAATAAATAAATTACGATTCAGAACTCGAATCTACATTGTTTATGTTTGATAAAACTTAATGTACATAAATGGCTTTAAAGACAATTGTGAATCACTTTTGTTCAGAAAAATCAATTCTCTTAAATTCTCTTAAAAATTAATTGCTGAGCATTTCTAAAAAAAAAAACTTTTAAATCGGTTAAGAAATACGACCTGTGGGTGATTATGAACAGTAAATTCCTATTCCAGACCATTGTGCGGTGGTGGCCGCCGTGAAAGTGCTGTGATTCGCGCGCATGCTCGCCGTGAAGCACTCGCGTGGTCACCGTAAACACGTCACTTTTACGTATTTTGGAGCATTTCGAAGAACTTTTTTCCTATCATGTGCATCAGCACCGTGAGTAACGGTAACAGCAACCGTTTTGTCCTCTCAGTGTAGTTCGAAAAAATCCAGTAGATGACGCTCCAATCAGGTAGGCTTGTCTTCACGTTGTTATGTATAACAAAAAGACTAACATTCATTAAAAACTTTATACTTTTTATGAATATAAAAGAAAGAACAAAGTTTTCAGTAACAATAAGAGCGGTTCTAATTAGTCTTCCAAAAAAATGCATGCATATTCATGCAGAAAATTGTTGTTAATAACTTTTGTGAATGTTCGAATTTCAGCAAACCGGTCAAATGTTATTTTCCATTTCTGCTTGAGAACCGAGTAAAGTAATTTCCGCGAAAAAGCTCAACCATTGAAATATAGGTGGCACAAAATGATATATTTGTAATTTGCGTGTTTAATGAATTTTCATTGTCCAGGGACACCTCCTTTGGCTCCACTGTGTCACGGCACGCACGACACGTGTGACGCGCGCTGAGTAGCAAGCGAAAAAAAAACAATAACTTGCGAGTTGACGAAACTTTTCATATTTTTCTTTTTTAATGTAATACGTTATGAAATAAAGATTGACTTTCGATATTAAAAACTATCAAATTAGATAGCGAAATTATATTTCATTTCATTTGTTTTAATCAATTGTTTATATTTTCAACAAATTACGGTTATTTCAAAAACACAAAATATGTATGGAAAGAGTGTCCAGTTTACAATCACCATATTGAAAATTAGCAAAATACATCTAACGAATCGATAGCAAATTATTAATGACTAAATGCATGCAGAAGATTGTTATTAACAATAACTTTTGTAAACTTCGACATTAACTAAACCGCTCAAATGGTATTTTTCATTTATCCTAAGGAATAAATCCTGTAGGGATCTTAACTAAATATAGGATACAATAAATGATTTTGGGACCGGTCTGTGTGGCCTGCGTGGTAACATACGGTACGAGTTTTCTTCATCAGGAACATTCTAGATTCTCCCAGAATTACTACTATTTAAATTGTCAATCAATTCGGACAAACTCAAATAAAGTTTGAAAGAAAATAGCAGTGAAGATATAATGTAGATTAAATAGTACATCGTCTCTTATAGTCACAGTTTAAAACATGTATTTCAAAATATAGATATATTATTATATTTACCAATAAAATTGAGGATGACCACCAATGATAAGAAGAAACTAGAAACAATCCCCATCTTTTCGAATTACCGGGAAAAGTAGTTAATTTTTTAATACAGAATTTGATTAATAGTGTAACTGATGAATATTTTAATGCCTTATTAGATTATGTAACACGTGTAATAGCTGCTTTCTTTTAAACTTTAGCCCTGAATCTTGTCCTTGCCACATCATTACAATGTACACACTAAATTCTTAAAAACTGTTTAAACAGCTTATATCAACTTTTATATTTGATTGCAATCTATTGTTTACATGGAACAATTATACTGGGTACTACAAAAGTCCCTGGATGGCTGAATATTTCCCGAGGTTAGACATTTTTCAGGGAGATAAAGGTAATTTTTAAAGCAACTTCTTTAATATGTTAAGGTGTTGGCAAGGGTTTATAATAATAGATGATGTCATGAAATATAGCTTCGTCTTGATTACTGGTCTATTTATTTATTAAAAGTCAAAATTTTGTTAGGTATGTTAATAACATCATTTTACTTCAGCTGCACATGCAGCGTCTAGAAGAGCCAACTCAGCTCCAGCTTCGGCTTACAATATCTTAACTAGAACTAGCAAGTAAAACTACCCAAGTGCCTCTCACCGATTAGAACCAAACTTTGCACATCAATAAAACACGAAAAAATATGGAAACCGTGATTTTTTCACAGCATCTACTTTCTAGGGGTAGAAACCACCCCTAACAAACCATAATCAGCCTTACCCACCTATCCCTGGGATCAGCGAGTTTAATCGCTCGTTCTTCCTAAAATAATTGAATTCCACGCCATAATCTAGCGCACCTAATCACTTAACCAACGTAACCCATCAAAACACCCACCTATAACCTACTCAATCTCGAGAAAACACCCCTATCAAACCACAAGGTAGGTTAGGGGTGGGTCTTTGGATGGGTTACGATGGTAAGAGGTAGGTGATTAGTTGGGCTAGAATATGGTGTGGAATTCAATTAATTTAAGAAGAACGAGCGATTAAACTTGCTGATCTCAGGGATAAGTGGGTTAGAGTGCTTATGGTTTGGTAGGGGTACTTTCTACTCCTAGAAAGTGGATTCTGCGATAATAAAAAACACGGGTTAAATATTTTTCAGTGTTTTATTCATGTGCAAAGTTTGGTTCTAATCGGTGAGTGACACTTTGGTAGTGTTACTTGTAAGTGTTCGTCGTGGCCTTCCATTGTTAAAATACATGAGTCGATTATAAAGAGCATAGGTTAAGTATAGGAAATTAGAGATAGACAGAGTATGGTGGGATCGGGATGAAAAAAGGGAACAGATAGTAAGAAATGAAGTGCAAGGAAAAAAGGAGAGAGAAAAAAGGAATGATAGGAAAATAAGAAATATTAGAAAGGAAAAAACGAAAACCGAAAGTAGGAAAGAATGGAAAATATGTTACTGGAATATAACGGGATTCGAGAAAAAGGATAGGGAAGTGATGAGAAATTTGACACAATGTGATGTAGTCATAATGATGGAGACATCGCTGGATTCAAAGGTATGGGAAAAACTAATGAGAAGGTTACCAAGAGATTACAAATAGCAACTGAAAGACGCAAAGAAAAAGAATAAAAAAAGGTAGAGCGATGGCAGGAATGGTGATTGGAGTTAGCAATGAATGTATAACAGGGAAAGATAAGAAATACAGGAAAGAACAAAAAGAAGGTTTAATATTAGAAGAGGTAAAAATGAAAGGAGAAAAGTGGAAGGTGGTGGAAGTTTATGTGAACACCGATATGCAGGAGAAAGCAAAGGTGATAAAAGAAATAATTGAAGAAAGTAAAGAAGAGATTAGGCCGATAATGGATGGGGATTTCAATGCAAAAACAGGCGACAGAGGAGGAAGTGAATAGGGAGAAGAGAGAGGAAAATATCTAAGAATAAAGTACTCAATGGGAAGGTAAAAAAGTTGTTAAAGAGCTTGGGATAGTTTATCTTGAACAGAAATATAGAGGGAGATAAGAAAGGAGAATATAAAAGCTCAGGAGCTTGAAGGAAAACGGTAATTGATTATGTGATAGTGGATGATGAGGTAAGAAAGAAGGTCAAGAAACTAGAGGTAGTTGATTATATTAATTCAGATCACTTACACTGAATAGTAATACTAGAGGGACAAAAATGTAATAACAATATAAATAATAGGGGGCAAAGTTCAAATGTGGAGGAAAAGGGGATTAGTCAAGAGAACGCGAAAACAGTTTAGAGAAAAGCTCAAAAATATGAAAATGGGAGGAAGAAATGTCGACAAGGAGATGGAAAAAATGATAGGAGAAATGAAAAAGAGGAATAGAGTGCACAAACAAAAATGAAGGCAGTAAAGGGGAAAATAGAAGTTGATAGGCTGAGAACTGTATAGAGAAAAAAAGGAGGTTAGAAAGAAATTAGGAAAGTAGAGAAAAGTAAAAAGTAATGGGGAAGAATATAGAAAATAAGAAAGAGTATACTGAGTTGCATGATTAAAAGAAAGAGGAAGAGAATAAAAGGTTTGAAGAAGAGGCGGAGAAGGCTAGGACGGAAGAATAGATATAGAAGGTAGTTAATAGAGGAAGAAAATAAGAAAAGGAATAAACCAAAATATTGAAATGGTAGAATAAAGGAAATATTTTTTGGATTTGCGAGGAGGAGTTAAGAGAAAAGTTAGAAAGGAAGGAAAATATGGTAGAGAAAGAGATAAGGAAGAGGACATAACAAGGAAAGAAATATTTGAGGTTTCAGGAATAATCAAGGATGGAAAGGCAACTGGTACAGATGAGATTCCAAATGAAGTATGGAAATATGGAGGGACGGAAATGTATAAAGTATATGTGACTGTTTTTTCAGAGAGATTAAGAATAGAAGTTGAAGAAAAAAAGATCGATCCACTGAATTAGATAGGATTTAGAAAAGGAAAGGGGGTAATCTACAACATTTATGTTCTGAATTATCTATTAAATCAGATGATTAAAAGAGTAGAAGGGGCAATGCTAGCAATATTCTTGGACTTAAAGACGACGCTTTTTATACCGTTTTAGACCGAGTGGAAACAGAAATAATTTTTGTAAAAAGGGGGATAAAAGAAGGATTAATAAAGAGAGTATCTGAAATTTTTAGAAAGACAAAAATCAGAATAAAGATAGGAGAGCCCACTTTTATTTAATACATTAATATCAGACTTGGAAGAAGTAATGAGGAGAAAAGTGTTGATGGCAGAGGATGAAGAAGGGATGGCAGACCTAATTACAGGATTAGAGAAATGCTTAAATGGAAAAAAGCTGAGTGTAAATGTAGAAAAGGCAAAGATGATGTATATAAGGTGGACGCTAGGGGAAGATTGGAGAACGCCAGGATATATGGTGAGAGAAGAATCGCAAAGAAATAGGTTAAGTATTAGAGCGCGGAAATAGAAGCCGGAACTGGGGCAAACTATGAAAAATTGGAAAAAGGAGAGGGAAAGACAATTAATAGAAAGATGGGGGATGATTGAGGAATAAAATAACAATGAATGGTACAAGATGATAAAAAAGTATTGAGTACCAAAGTATTAAGAAAGGGATAAGGAGAGAGAAGGTGGACTAGAATAGCAAGATTGAGATTGAGAAACGAGGTAAGGGGGGGAATGTATTGAGAAAAAGAAGACAACAGAAGGAGTAGAGTATGTAAATGGGAGGAGGAAATATAGTAGCATGTATGGGAAGGATGTAGGAGAGGAATGAAAGATAAAGGAAGCGGGAAAGAGAATGTGGTTAAGATTCTAGGAGAGGATGGATTAGAAGAAGAATGGATGAAGAAGTTGGAGAGTGCCAGAGGAGCACATAAGAGAGAATAAAAGAATGCACGTGAAAAAGACAAATGGAGGTATAAAAAAGTAAAGGAAAAAGGAAACGGAAGTCGCTTAGATTAGAAGTGTAAATATTGTAAGTAATGGTAATGTAAGAGGTAAGTAGACTTAGATGCGTTTGCGTTCTCATGCTCTCTCTCTCTCTCTCTCTCTCTCGCTTGCACTCTCGCTTTCTTTCGCTCGCTTACTCGTTTGCTAATAAGTCCTAAATTGCTCGAGCACATGAAATAGAGATAAGGAACTAGATATAAGACTTTATGTAAATAGTTGTAAATAATTGTATGCATGATTGTATGATAATTGTGAAAACACAACTGAAATATTTTTCAACAGAAAATTCAACTATTTCTTTTTAATTTATCGTTTTGATTTAAAACTCAATCTGCTTTGGAAAAAATTTAATTTAAAAAAAAAATAAAAATGCAACTATTTGGTTAAAAATCTTTTTCTTTGTTTGAGTATTTAAATAATTTCTTTAAAAGATTTGGTTTAATCACTTTGTTAAGAAATAAAATTTTTGTTAAAGATTTATATTTTATGTTAAAAATCCATTTCTTTGGTTGAAAATGTTTAAATTTTGTTAAAAAGTAATTTGTTTTAATTAAAAATTCATCTACTGTTTAATGGAAGATTCTTGTTCTTTGCTTTAAAATTCATTTTTAACAGAAAAGCAACTTTCCATTTTTTTTAAGGTTGATCTTTTTTCGTTGAAAATTAGCCTTTTTTGGTGTAAAGGAATAATTTTTTATTTAAAAATTTCATTTTTGTTGGCTAAAATTGCAAATGTTTCGTTGAAAATTAATTTTTTGCTTAAAAGTCATATTTTTGTTTAAAAATTTAATTTCTGTAGAGTAAATTTGTCTTCTGACAAAGTATCACAAAATTGAAATTCTGGAATTTGAATATTATGATTTGAAATGAAAAATTCTTCAAAGAAAAATTAGGAAATTTTGAAAATGCTCTCGATTTCGTATTTTTCCATGAGAGGCGCTACGAGCGATGCAAACTAACTAAATCCACATTTACGCGTTCAGGTTTTTCGGGAGTGGGGTCTCCTTATAATACTTCGTGATTTTGATCTTTCCGTTGACTTTCAAGATTTTTTCAAGGTCAGCTTTTTTGGAAAGAGGTAAACCCATTTTTTACATCGATTAGTGTCCTTGAAGGTCACTCTAAAATCAGTTAAACTTAAAACGGGCCTACATACCTCTGAGTCCAAAGGCAAATTGGAACTATAACCGGAGTATATATCTGAACGTCAAATATCCCGCTCTATCGATTGCCAATGTAAAAAAGGGGGTTTTCACCTTTTTATTTGACCTTAAAGAAACCTTTAGGGTCATCGTCAAGATAAAAATAAAGGTCATAATTGAATCCCACGTTGAAAATTGCTCTAAAAATGACCTTGACCTCCCTGAAAAATAGTTGTCCATAGGAAATATTCTGCAGTCCGGGGAATTTTGTGACACCTTGTATAGTGCTAATCTAGCAGTACATTTATATATATATCGAAGACTGATATTTTGTTATCTTATCAGTTTGAAATTTGGACAAACTTTTTAGGATTTGTTGAAAGAGCATGAAGTCATATGCCGAATAAAAAAGCCAAGATATAACATCACCATCAAATTACATATTGAATTACCAAATCATTCTGAAAGGGGGAAAAGGGAAAAATGAAATGGGGAAAGGAACAAGGGAAGGGAAGAACAGGGAAATTAGAAAGGCGAAGAGGAAACGGTGAAGGGGAATGGGAAAAAGGAAAAAAGCATTAAGAAAATAATAAGGCGAAAAAGGGAAATTAAAAGGAAAAGAAACAAAAAGCGGGTAAAGGAACCGGGAAAGGTGATTAGGTGAAATAAGAAAGAGGGAAACGATAAGGGGGAAACCGCAAAAAGGAATTTTATAGAGAAAAAGAAAAGGGAAAAATAAAAAAGAGAAAAGGGTGCTCAATGAGAACCTGAACGTCGTGGGAACCTGAATTTAGAATTGTTATAGTAATTTTTTTCACTGGATATGCTTGTAGCGAGTACTATATTACTCGTGTATAATTTATTTGATTAGTTGTCAATGTATTTAAAATCTTTGTTTTTTCATTGCCTAGAATTATTGTTCAACAATTTTTATTTCCAATTTCGTAAAAATTATAATCAGAGGTCCGAAATTCCAACTTTTATATAATGCATTCTTACGTTGGTATTCTATTTCAATTCCAATATAGCTCTACTTAATAATTTCCTTTGGTGTTTGGTTTTTAGATTTTATTGTTTTCCGGTTTATTCTTCTGTTCATTCATATATCTCTCGTTAAGTGAGATCTGTTATTCATTAACCGCATTCATGACTGGTGGTTCAATCCTGATATGTTAACATGCATAACTATTTGGTTCCGTGGAAAAGTCTAAATGTTCACTGTGATTTAAACTTTCATTAGTTGTTTAAGAATTTCGTGTGCTTGTACTTTCTGCTGTTCGCCTTTGTGCTTTTGTGTTTTTTTCACTATGGATTGGTAGCACTTCGAACAAAAGGATCCGCTGCTCTATTATTTATTTATTTGATCAAATAACGGACAAAAGGCCAATTACAGTAACACTATATTAATCTAGGTAAAATTATTTTGTATATTTAATCTGATGTTTGAATAAAATTCGCAATAGGACATTCCAAATACGCTATGGCCTCTATCGTGCCAGTCGTTCACTATATTACATATTCGGGTTGTAGGCGAATTAAAACCATAATTTGTCTGAAATTCTAGGATAACCGTCAATCACTTATTTAACTATTAAACCATTCTAGTATATTTTTATGAATTTCAAAAGCTTTAAGATCTGTATAAATGTATAAATTGCATCAACTTGCAGTTTCCTATCTAGTGCCTAATTTATGAATTGGGTATAAATAATTAAATAAGAACATTTTTATCTAGCGGAACTGAAACCATGCTTGTCATCTACCAAATTATTTATACTCCAGACGGATATTTTGTCTGAAACTATGCTCTGAAATATTTTGACAATTGAATTAATAATACTAACTGATCTGTAGTTTTTATGTCAGCTTTATCATCCGCTTTGTATAGAAGAGCAATGTGGCTACATTTAAACTTCTGCGGAAAGACTTCCGTGGATAGGAATTTGTTCTAGAGAAGCCTTAGTAGGGTTAACAATAGCGCAGCAATTATTCTTTAGGAATATAGGATGTTCTTTTATTTGTCGTGTATTTAGGGAGATCGGTATTTACAAATAGGAAATAGTCTTTTCTCAGTTCTGGTTTCATTGACGGGACGCCAGGAAGCTTTGGGATTGTGTGGAATATTATACACACTGATCCATGCACAAATTCGCAAATAGCTGATCCCAGTCCACAGTCGTTAGAAACGAAGATATTGCCGCAATGCTTGCATTTTTGAAGTCTAGGTAGTAACTTTCTTCATTTCCAAGTTCACTAATATTCACTGGAAATATGATTTTTAGCGCATGATGATAATTGTCACCATGTAAATTTTCGTATCCTATAATCACCTATTATAACAGCTGATGTGAGGATATAGGAATTCCATTTTGTCTCTATAATGGTGTAATGGCAATCCTTTAGCTTATGTTTCTTTTTGAGAAGTTTTGATGAATGATTTTTATCGTTAAAGAGCCAAGTATTCCTAAATTCTCTCCAGCTTTATTAAGTTCCCTAGAAATTTAAAAGGCTTTGTCTCCGTCTCGGGACAGAACTGAATCTAGAACCTTATTTAAAACTGTGACAGGGTAAATTTTATCTACCTGTCACTTTAGATTTCTTTTTATTAGCTCGGATTTTAAGTACGAATAATTCGCAGCAGCCAAGAACGTAGGTCTCGACCACAGGGCACTCATCCATGTTCTATTCCGATTATTTATTTCTTTTGTACGTTTTTTTGCATGATCCATTTACCATTTGTCAAACGCGAGCTTAACCACAACAACACCATGGAAGCAAGGGATGAGCAGTCACGACTAGGACAATAGCCACCGACCAGGGTTAAGGGGACTTACCACCGATCATATTCCTGACACGCAAAACTTTAGTTTCTGATCCCACTGCGAGATGGCGCGCCTCTACTTTACCAAAGGGTTCTTCACTCATCCGACAATCTACCATTCTCCATATTGTCCCCAAGGCGTAACGTCACCACAGTGACTCCATGACATGGCCATCTAGTAACAGTCCTGTAACTACTCTACCACAGTTAGTGGTTATGGACGAGGCTATCATGGAATAATTAGGACTTTTCCAGGGTTTCGTCACCATTACCTCTGCAAACGTCATGCCAGGAAGATTTGAAATCGCCTAAGGTAACCCAGACCTTACGAAATCGGCTCATCCAATACAACTTGACGCCGAGCGACGCCATATTGCTTGGACAACTGCCGGCACTTTAGAAACTTATCGACGAATGATCGGAAACTGGGTAAGGGTGGTTTCATTCATGCAGGTCATAGATTTGTGGGCATAGACCTCTGAATGTAGGTATTGAACTTTAATTTTACATTCCGTTGACACTTGATTTGAACTTTGCCGCGCGGAACAGAGAGTGAAAACTTGTCAAAGTCCATGGAATTTTACATCCATAAATTTCGTGGAACTTGAAGTGTAGGTTCAGAGCAGTGGCACCATGATACAGTCTGTCAAGTTAAAGCGTGGGTGGCTTTACTCGCAGTCGGTAAGGTGTATCGACATGATTTTGGTGTCAAAATATTAAGACGAGCTCCCTCTTTCA
>NC_046665.1:108120773-108125714 GCF_010883055.1 Belonocnema kinseyi | reverse complement strand
AGGGAGCTCTTCTTAATATTTTGACACCAAAATCATGTCGATACACCTTACCGACTGCGAGTAAAGCCACCCACGCTTTAACTTGACAGACTGTAATAACATCAAGTGTACTGTACTGGGTGAAAACTCCAGAACTGTATTGCAATGTCGTTTTATTGTTTTTGCCCGGTAAATCGTTGTATTTTTTTTTTGTATGTTAGTTATGTCAAAACGTAAAGAATGCAGTCACGAAAAACAGTCATATATTTTATTTTATGGAATCTTAGTTCTTGACTTTTCCCCTTAGTGGCGCTTTGACCTGGGTTTTGGCAATTTTGTATTAAGTAGGCATGAAGTCTTGAAATAGGTCAAAGATTCCCCAGGAGACTTTAAAATCACGAAATTTATTCTTTGTTTTACGATTTTTAACCTCAAGTAACCTTATTTAGTTTAAAATATTCATATCAGCTCATCATTAAATTCAAATTTTCCCGCCATTGCTCAAATGGGGGAACATTGGCATATTTCAAGGCTCTCGAAGTATTATAACGTTGTTTTAGTAAATTCTAGATAAAGTAAGATAGCGTTAAGAAATTACGATGTTTGCACCTTTAAATGTTAGTATTTAGATTATTCCGGAAATCGACTTTGAGATGCGTGGCGTCGTGGTTCCGAACTTCCCGTTAGTTGCGCGTAGATCATGAGCGCGATGAGCGCGCCATGACGTGGGCAACCTTCGGCTCCATCGATCGTGGTGTATGGTGAGGTTCTCACTTTTCGTTCTTCGCCTCCGTGTGGCTAAACGTGCCTCGTAATTCGTAATACTATATATATTATATATATAATTTTTTCTGGATTTCAAACTTGAATTGGATATTGAACCCATGTTGATTGGAATTGCCTTTCCTCGAACTACTGATATTAGATTTTGATTGTTGGATTTGGCGCAAGTAAAGGAAAATGTGTAACGTAAATCTTTTGGTATATCGGCAAGCCACGCGATGGGAGGGTTACTTCACTTTAAAGAGTGTTCGCATTACCGCGTCAATTCCGTTATTCTTTTTTTTTTGTTTGTAAAAACGATGTCGAGTCAGGGCGTGGGACTTTTTCGGCGTTTAGTCTGCGATCTCGGAACTTCCTACCGCCGACCACGTGTTCGCGGCGTTAATTTCCTTTCCCTTTTCGTAGAGCGTGTTAAATTCTCAGAGATCTTGGTTGAATTTTAGAAGCTTTCTTTGATGTGAAACTTTCCTCGTAATAAATATAGTTTACAATCATTTTATGCATAAAATATGGCCGTTATGATTTGAAGATCTCACCCCCTGAGTTTCCTTAGTTTCTTTTAGGCTTTTCAGGTTAGGATAATGATTTGCCGATCGCGTTTAGGAACAAATCGCCGCGCTAAATTTTGAGTAATTTTAGTTTATTTAAAATCTAAGTGACCTTTTTAGGTTGTGAATTTAGGGGCCTGGCTGGCGCCCAAAAATACACACACACATATATATCTCGATGTATCAAAAATACATATGATATACGTATATGCACATGTAGTGGCATATACATATTTAACCGCCATTTCCGTGGTGGTATAAACCACGATCGCAAAGCATCTATAGTTATTGTAAACTCTTTTTTGTAATCAGGATACCGCAATACGGGTGAATTAAATAATTTGTTTTTTTTATTTAGAAGGCTTTTTTACCGTCTCGTAATCAAGCAAAGATTACTTTGCTTTTTTTAGTTCCGTGAGAGCATTTGCCGGACTGGACAAATCTTTAAGGAGCTTCCGATAATAACCGAGCGGCTAGTAATTGAGAAGTCTCAGATTTCTGCGCTGGGAATATTAGGAGAACTCCTAGAAGAACTCCAAAAATCTTGGAAATCCTTCGGCAAGCGTGGAGTGTTTACGCCACGAAGTATTTACACATTTACAGGCTCGTGATGCACATGCTGCCTGGGTGAGTCGAATTAACGGCCGAGGCTATCCGCATGCCGCCGAACTTAGCCGAGTATGATTTCTCCTCGAGAGTCCCGATATCGACAAGTTTTGGAAATCTGGGCAATCTCGAATAGATCTTAGAACTCTCTATGCGAATTCGATTGAGATTGCTACCTTCGTAGTTTTAAGATTTCCTGATTTCTCAGTGAGCAACCTCTCGATAATAACCGCATATCCAAAAAGAATTTTATGTACTTTGGGGACGTCACTGATTCTCTTGAAATTCATGACAGCCTGTTATCTTTTGGGATCAGGTTGAACTCCATCTTTGGTGATGAAGTGTCCCAAGTACTCAAGTTCGCATGATGCTAAATCTTTAGCCAAAAATGAATTCTTAAAGCTTTTTGGCCTTTTTATTTAATAACGAAAGTAAAATAAATATTTTTAAGGAGTACTAGTTTTTGAGAAATACTTAGATTCAATATAAAACACCTAAAACAAAGAAAGCAACTATCCAGGAAAGTTTTAAACAAGGTATAAGCAAATACGTGAGAGAAAATGTATTAATGGGGATTTGGCAGCGATTTGTCAATTTGTTTAATCTAAATTTAAACAATTTAGACAAACCCCGTTTTTTAATTTTATTTATCAAGAATAATCAATGATTTTTACTTTAATAGACAAATTATCTACCAAGCTACGCGCTGGGTCTTTGCACTTCCTCCTTATCTGTGCATACACATTTCAAAATTAAAGCTGAAACTATCAACAATTAACATTTAGTGATGGTTAATTTTTGTTTGCTTTAATCTCCTTCAGCTTTAAGAAACACATTCTTATCGTTCATAATGTGCATTGACACTCAAACCGACCTAACCGATCTAATTTAGGCGAATAATTTGGATATTAATAATTTTATTGTTCAAACCTTTTGCCGTTTTTCGTCAAACTTTATATATATATATATATATATATTGTAAGTTTAATTTTCATGATTGAAACAGAAATTATGTTTACTATCAAAAAATGGTTTATTTCAAATTTTTAGATTATGGCAAATTTTTTTTATAGCATATTACACAAACGTAAGTGCAAAAGACTCCCTTACACATTACAAACAAAAATGGCCAATTTTATTAAGATTTGGTCATAGTATTGAGAGTTGATACTAAAAAAACACGATTTTTCGATTTTTTCAACAGAAAAAAAAGTAACATTATTTTTTCAAACAAAACAAGCGATGCAACAAAAAAAAACCTGTTTTGAAGAAAAGATCCAGTTTTCAATTTTTATATTGTCAATTTTTTTAACAAGGATTTCAAAAAAAATTATCATCCCCACTTTCTTCACTTGCACAATCTTTACCCGTGACGAGTGTTCGCCCGATTATTGAATCCCGCCCGTTAATTATGGCATAGAATGAATTTTTATATTTTTCATAACATGGAAAATAAATTTTTTTAAAAAGAATTTTTGATGAAAAACACTAGACTTGTTAGTCAAATGGCTGTTTAGCAAACTTTTTCTTTCTTTTCAGGCCTTGAAACAGGGCACTCAAGGGCAATCCAATAAATTCATTTTGTGAAAATTACCGAGTTTCCAGAATATAGCGACAACGATATAAAAACACCTAAGCAAAATCCTTTTTTTCGTAATTAGTGAACCCGGAAACGTCGAGAATTAATTAAATTCGTGTTTCGATTTGAATTAAACATTTCTTCCTCATTATACACAAAATATTTTTGAGATGTACATAATTAAAAATATCTTTAAGAATCAGTTATAATTTCTCTATTTTGAAAAGCAGAAATTACACGTCTATTCAATCGTTAAAGGTAAAAATTTTAAGAGGAGCCTCGAGGTAAAAACAAAATGTTTAGGTTTTTCATTATAACCCTCAAAGTTATAGAATTCGGCCCCCTAATTAACAGTTACTTGCCAAATTTTGATCCTGCTTAGGATCGCAATCAATATTCTATTATATTTTTTAATTTTCTTACAAATTTATATAATCTTGTGAACGAAAATCATCTGCAACTACTATTTTAAAACACTTTGAAATTGTCAATTTCGCGCCTACGGGGGATTCTTTGATCTCTTCCGGAGACATATTTTCAACCTTGCCGCTATTCATGTTTATTTTTGCTCTTTGATAGCCAGCAGCTTTTGCATATATCCCGCGAAGTCTATTATTGTGTAATATTGCAAATACGTCACCATTGGACGTTGATAATACAGAAGAACGATTGCGAGGAGACCTGGACCTGATTCGAATAGAAGACTCGGCAGGAGGAGAGGACCTTACAGGAGAACCAGGTGAATGGGATCTGGCATGAGGAACAGAGCTTGCAAGAGAAGAAGAAGGCCGACCAAGAGGAAAGTCAGGATTAGTTGTGTCATAAGGTGAACCCCCGGACTGTGAACTCAACTCTACAGCAAGAAGCAGAACATTATATTTTATATGTGGTAACAGATGGTACGAATTTTTTCAATAGGTACTTTCTGAATTCCCAAAAAATAATCACAGATTAAATTCTTACTCAATAAGGATGAATTCAAATAAAGTTTGAAAGACAATAGCAGTGAGGAAAGAATGTAGATTAAATTACACACAGTCTGCTATTACAGTTTAAGTTTCGATCCCCCCGAATTCAGTCCAAGGCTATTTGAAGGCAACCCCCAACAATTGACTAAAAGCGAGAGTTTAGTGTATTTTAAAGTATAGACATATTATTATATTTACCAATAAAATTGAGGATTACTGCTAATGATAGGATGAGAGTAGAAACAATCGCCATCGTTTTAAATTTTAGGGAAAACTAGTTAATGTATGAATGTAGAATTTGAATAACAGTATAACTGATGAATATTGTAATGTTTGTTAGATCATGTAGCACGTATATCCTATAAATGTTTTCTCTTAAAATATAGACGTGAAACTTATCCTTATCAGATGATTACATCATACGCTCTACATTCTTTAAAACTGATAAGAAAAGTTTATATCATCTTTCACGTTTGAG
>NC_046665.1:108082150-108120673 GCF_010883055.1 Belonocnema kinseyi | reverse complement strand
GTCTTAAATCAAACGGTCCAATATAGACGGCGGTGTTACATCGTTTAAAAAGTTTTAACTTTGTTTTTCGATTCGATGCATCCTTTGCTTATAAAGCATATAGATTTGAAAATTCGACCTTGAATAAAAAATGAAATAATAGACGTAGCCAAAAAGTAAAAACACCACCGGAATCCTCTGAGCCATATCTCTAGGTGTTTTTTTCGCTTTTTTGAAAAAGTCATTTTGAAACAATTACGTTGTTAATTAACATATATCCTTACTTATAAAAAAAAAAAGTCCTAAAGAAAAAATTTAGATAGTTCTGGCTTCTTCTTGGCAATATCTCCAGGTGTTTTTTTCATTTAAAAAAAGTTAATTATTTTTAACAATGATATTATTTATAATTATTTAAAATTTATTTGACAATTGTGGTAATCAATTCAGAGTTTTTAAGTGAAAAATAACAAACCTGAAAGTAGCAACATCTCTAGGTTTGGAAAAAAATGTTTAATTACGATAAAAAATAACAATGATTTTCTGTTTTTTAAAAATTAAAAACATTTACCAAATTTGTGGAAATAGAGTCTGAATGATTTTGCAAGAAATTTTGTCATTTTGCCACATTTTCAAATAAATTTTGTAAATATTCTAATTTGGAGATAATGACTTAATAATTGGCATTAGATTTCTGGAAAAATTTTTAATATTATTTTAAACAAATTTTTATGTTTAAATTAATGTTTCTAGCTTTAAATTACTTAACCTTACATAATTTTAGAAGTTTGTAAATTTTTAAATAGATTTTTCAATGTAACATTTTTGCTGAGATTATTTTATTTATCGAGTAAAAATCCTTTAAAATCGGCTTTTTCGTGATAAAATACTATTTTTTAATAAACTGTCATAGATAAATTGTTAAAGCAGTAAAAAGAA
This sequence comes from Belonocnema kinseyi, assembly GCF_010883055.1. Lineage (NCBI taxonomy): Eukaryota > Metazoa > Arthropoda > Insecta > Hymenoptera > Cynipidae > Belonocnema > Belonocnema kinseyi. The sequence continues at coordinate 108,119,758 of NC_046665.1, read as the reverse complement.
TGTACGACATTTGTTAATGAGCTTTCAAATGAAATTAGGAATGACACTCTTAACACCTCCTAGACTGGGAGTGCAAAATTATTTAGGAATAACTTTTAGACATGCGCTGCTTTGAAACATACAGTAAATTTACGGAATCCGGAATTTCTGAAGTTACTATTGGCGAGAAAACGATAAGCATTTGCCTCTAATGCTTTACAACTCAGTCACAAAACAATGCTAGCGCAGTAAAACAAAAAATGTAAAGAATTTTTGGGTACATTCAAGAAGAGTCAAGTTTAGAGCATTATTTTTTATACAAGGGGCAATGGGAAAAATTTGAAAAAATTCACGAGTATGAACAAAACTGTTTTGAACCAGTTGCAGTTGAGGAATTTGAGGAATAATAGAAATTGTTGCCTAAAAGTACAAAAACGTACAACGAAATTATCTTCAATTTTAATAAGCCGGAGATATTGCCGAGAAGAATCCAGTACTCTCTTTACTTTTTCTTTAGGACATTTGGTTTTTTTTTTATAATGAAGGATAAATAATCAAATCCATAGGCACCACAAGATATCGTAAATCTTTGTGCGTAGAGGGGGCAAAAACAATGTTTTAAGTAACTTTTTTGCATTGTTAAATTTTTTTTTTCATTCATGATACTTCAAGGTATATTATTTTTCACTTAACAACTCTGAATACTTTACCACAATTGTTAAATAAATTTTTAAAAATTATGAACAATATAATTGTTTAAATAATTAATTTTTTTTAAATGAAGAAAATACCTGGAGATATTGCCGACAAGAATCCAGAACTATCTTCAATTTTTCATTTTTATTCAATTATTTCATTTTTTATTCAAGGTCAGTTTTTCAAAATCTATATGCATACCTAACTTCTGGGTCGTTTATCTTAGGGGTTTCTTAACTTCAATTGATATTTGAAAGAAAGAATCATAAAGGGTGAATCAAATTTAACATATTATAAGAGATAAAGGTTATATCTGTATTTTCAAAGTCGAAATTAGTATTTTTAGAAAAATCATAAGGTATAAGAAGGGAATGTAACAAATCTCAAGTTCTACATATATGTTTGGGTCTTTATAACTGACAAATGTTTGCTGATTAATAAAAATCCTTGAAAGAGATAAGTTCCAGCAATAACTTAATTATTTCAAGGATTTTCATTACATAACCCTAAATTCTTCTGATTTGTTAAATTTCATCAACACCTTACGATTCTTTCTTTCAAATACAAATTTCAGTTAAAATACCTACACTATGACCCAATTTTTTATAATTTGTTACCTTTCAATAATAATTAATATTTTTTTCTTTCTTTTTATCTAATTAAGAGATAAAATTTATTTCTAGTGTTTACTGTAAACCCATGGTACAGTGAGGCAAAAAAGGTGTCTCTGGACAAGTTAGTCTGCAAGTCAAATGTTTATTCCAATTATAATCGTTTTATTTAAGTCAAACTTTTCAAAATATTTTATATTTAAAAAACGGAGAAAAACTTTTTCGAACGTGCACGGTTTTTTCAAAGAAGAATTGATTACAACTCCAATAATTAGAATCAATTAAACAGCTCTTTGGAAAAAGCCTCCAACTGTAGTGGTTGATTAGAAAATATTTGTATATTATCATGAACAATTGAAATAATAAATGTGTTTTGTGCCGAATTAGCTTCTAGTTGTTTTGATTAAAACTAATATTTTTGCAGGAAAGTTGTGTAAAATGACATTTAATTAGAAACTTAACAAAAGCAAATAATATATAGTCATTTTTTTAACAAATTTGATAAAGAAATTCACATTTCAGCTATATACGTATAATGCGTTCAACCCTTCGTCTCTATTGGTTTCTCCAATAGAGACTTTTCCACAAGAACTAGGGATTTTGTTTACTCCTGGATCACTGAGGGGTGCCTTTTTGTCTTTGGGGTTATTTATTAGTTGTCCGATTTTCGCAGCTGGTTCAAATATGGTTTGTATGTTGTGTTTTTTTGAGAATTCTTTCTACTTGTTCTGTGACAACTTGGATATAAAGTAGGGTGCCCTACCGAAAAGAATCTTTGGGTATATACTAAAAATTCTTTAGGTCAAAGAATCTCAAAGAAATTCTCCGCAGGCACTCAGGTAGATATTTTTAAAAGTCCAGGAAGCTTGTTTAAATGGTCTGAAGGCTTTAAAATATCCTTTCCGAAATTGAAATAAGAATACGATCATAAATAACGAGCAGAGAGGCTATCTCGATAGAGTTGCCGATACTCAAGGGTCCTTTGTTAAGCTTTCGGATTAAAATTTAGAAGTAGATTTTTTGTAATTTCATAGTTAACAGCCTAAAACATAATAATTCAGAATCTATGGGTTTCGATGACTTCAGATATCTAACTTTTTTTTTAATGCTTAAAATTGGAATTATTAGAACGTTTCTCGTAAATGGAATGAGATACGCCAAAAAAGAAAACATTTTTGAATTCAACTAGAAAATTGTATATCACTATATAAGTTATAATCATAAATAAGTATAATGAGAAAATTCATCAATTAAAGAAAAGTGTTAATAATTTGAAGAGAAATTTAAAAAGTGAGAGCGGATTAGCCAAGAACAATTACTGTAAATAACTCTGCCCGCCCGGTACGTGACGAATACAAAAGGAACATTACATTACTGTTGCACCACTCTTAAAACGACCAATAAGAGGATCTTGAAAAGGACCCAAATCTCACAAACTATCTCCGAGACTATTTTGTTTCAAATCGGCTTTGTTTATAGACTCAAATGGGCCAAGCTATTTCGCTAAAGAAAACTCAAAGATTTCTTGCAGTAGGGTGGTGGTCATTTTTCTTTCTCTTTCTCTCCTAGGTTGTGTTGACTTGTTTTTTTGAGTGCATTCTCTTATTACTTTATTAATTTTCTTGTGTGTGTAATCGTTCTGTATTAGGTTTTGTTTAAGGTTTTGTAATTCCTTTTGTAATTTATCTTTATCTGTTATGAAGACAGCTATGTATATAAGGGAGTTGATGACCGGTTTTTTTTAGATGGGTAGTGGTGGGAGTAGGCATGTCTGGCATCTATTTGTACGTGTGAGTTTTCTATAAACTTCATGTCCTGATTTGTTTTTAGATATTTTTTAAACTAATACGTTTAAGAAAGGCAATTTTCCGTTTCTACAATTTCCATGGTGAACTCGATATTAGGTCGATTAAACTTATACTCGATAAAACTTATTTAGTTTATCTCGTTCATGTCGCCAGATGACAAAAGTATCATTAATGTAATGGAATCAAAATTCCGTTTAAAGCTTGACTTGGTTGAATATTTTAGTTTATTGTTGTTCCATAAAGATATTAGTTACTTCATATAAGATTGGGAATCCCATTGCTGTCCTTGAGGTTTATTCGTAGAACTGGTTATTGATAGTGAAGTAAGTACTATTGAGATGGTGTTCTGTCAAAAGTATAAGCTCGGAAGCGAAGTTTGTAAAAGATATAATATTATCATTTGTATCAGAGATGGGTACTTTCCTAAAGAGAGATACTATGTCGAAACTCACTATGATGTCTTGCGGTTGAATGCTAATCTACTGTGTCTTTTTGATAAAGTCAAATAAGTTTTGGACGTGGGATATTATTTTTGTGAATTTTTGGGAGCCCTTCAAGTCTTCGAGAGTTAGGATAGGTAGGTATTGATTTAGATATTGCTTGGCTTTCAAATTTAGAGTGCTTGAAAAGGGTTATATAATGATGAAATTGGTATCTGGTTATTCACAGTCACACTATAAGTATTATAGTTGGTTTGATTAATCTTATCATTTAAACGTTTTATCTTTGCTTTACTCTACTCTCTAAGAAGCTGAACATCGTGGCAAGATGAATTTAGAATTGTTTTAATAGAATAAGTTCTAATAATAATGCCTAAATAATTAAAGAGTCCTGTAATAAACTCCACTAATAAACTAAATTCCAGATGATATGGTATAATTTGATAGGGTCAATAGCTTCTGCATAAACAGTGGTACCGTCACAGTATTGCAATACTCTTGTTATTTCCGATTTCAATATCTTGGACATCTTTTTACATAGTTAATAATATCCTGTTCCATGTTGTTACATATATAATTAAAAATATCTTTAAGAATAAGCTTTACAGAATTCGGCTCAATGATTACCAGCTACTTGCAACATCGTAATCTTACTTAGGGCCACAAACAATGTTGTATTATAGATTGACATTTCCTTAGAAAATCTAATTTTGGGATGGAGAATCATCTATAAATACTTTTTCAAAACTCTTTGAGATTGCTCTTCTCTCGCCTACAGGAGATTCGTTCATTTCTTCTGTTGTCATACATTCAACCTTGCCACTGTTTATATTTATTTTTACCCGTTTATAGCCATCTCCTTTTGCATATATTGCACGAAAAAAATTATTCTGAAATATTGCAAATACGTCACCATTTGGTGCTGATAAGACAGATTGTGTTTCGGTTGGCATTGGCACAAAGCTGTACCTTCCTCTTAAGTTAATTGGTTTATCAGGAGGAAAAGTGTATCTTCGAATTTCAAATCGCCGATTTGGATTCGTCTTAGGAATGAATCGAATAAATCTCAAGTGTTCAAGTGTATATCCAAGAATCCGTGAAGGAGAATGTCTGGCGGTAGGAGACCTGGATCTGACATGAAGAGAATTCTCGGTTGGAGAAGAACTGTCTGGAAAATGAGGTCTGGCGAGAGAAAGAGATTTTTCAGGTGTTTCATGGCTGGCAGAAGAATAAGAAGTTCCGGAACGAGAAAAATGAGGAATAGGCTCGCCATTAGGTAAGCAGTCGAAGTGTGAACTGAGTTCTACAAGAAAAAGCAAAGTCTTATATTTTTATTATGCATCCTACTCCGACATAGTTTTTGATTTTTTCTTAAACTCGTTTTGTCAATAGGAATCGATAAAATAAGTTATGTTTATCATAAAATATGATGCACAAGTGATAACATATGGTACGAATTTTTTAATACACACATTCTGGATTTCCCTGGTAGATGTAGATTAAATTTCGCACATTATGATTTTCGTATAGTTTAAAAAATATTCTTAAAAATTAAATGTATTATATTATTATATTTACCAATTATATTAAGGAATACCACCAGTGATAAGGATAGAGCAGAATCAATCATTTCTTCTAATCACGGGTGAAATTAATCAATGTATTAATGCAGAATTTGTTACGCGTCGTATCCAAATAATATTCTAGAGCAGAGACGTATATCTTATAGTCGATATTTTTTAGATTACAAGCGTGGAGTTCGTTCTTATCAGATATTCACAATGTACGCTTAATAAATAAGCTTAAGACTGATTAAACAATTTATCTCATCTTTCATGTTTGGCCGCAATCCGTTGCTTGCATCGAATATTTATATAGCGCCTACTAAAACTTGACATATAAAGCTTAAAAAAATACGATACAAATTCTAACCTTAGACTACAAAAAATCTTATACTTTAGGCTTACTTTTTTTTTACAAATTAAACTAATCTTGCAGACAAAAGTTTTCTATCACTACTGTTTAAAAATTCATTTAAGTTAGGTTATTTCTTCATGCAAAAGATCCCTTCATTTCATTAGAGGTCATATATTTAATTTTTCGCTACAAATATTTATTTGTCCGTTTTTGCAAGCCAGTTCTCATTCCATTTATTGCGAAAAGTTTGTCATCTTCGTAACTAGAATTGCCGATTCGGATTCGTGTTGGAACGAACCATACAAATTAAAATTGTTCAAGTTCAAATCCAAGTTAGCATAAAAAAGAATTCCTGGCAGGGCAAGACCTTGACCTGACATGAGGAATAAGAAGGTTCAGGTCTTCTCTTGCCAGGCATTCTTTTTTACACGCACTTTAAACCTGCAGTATAATATTGTTCAGAATCCGATTTTAGAATTTATATTAGTTTTTAAAGCTTTAAATGGAACGTTTTAATATAAACCATACAAACATTCCGTGTAAACAACGGATTTCTAACTTTCTCTGAGCTGATACAAATTAAGTAATAATTTAATCTCAATTTACTCTGGGGGAATCCAAAACGTGCGGGTTGAAAAAAATTCTTACCGTGTGTTACCACGTGTTTGAAAATCAGTTTTCGTAAATTCAACTTTTTAACATATCACTTTATGGGAAATTTTAAGGCGCATCTTTTATCTTTTGGTGAAGAAGTTGTGTCTTTTACCGTTTCCCTATAAAACGAAAAATAACTTAATTTGTGAGACCCGCAAATTTACTAAATATTTTTATTTCAAATCACTTCGAAAGGCTAATTTTTTATTTTTTAAGGTGAAAATTTGAGAACTTGTGCTTTAAACTGTTTTTAAGATAATGTGGAATTGGAAGTGTATTGGTTTTGTTCACTAAAAAAGTTTTACATATTTTTTTTAAATCAGTATCGTTACGTCGTTGGGCCCCTGGACTTAGAAAATACGTGTGTTTTATATTTTTTTCGGAACTTGAACCTAAGAAGTTTGAAAAAAATATTGTTTGTTTTATGCATAATAGTAATCGCTTTAAAAATTTGACAACCCTCAAACCCATGTATTTTTATACAATGAGTATATATTTTTTGAGGAAAAAATTTTAATTAAACTTTTAGTTATACTTTAACATCACAAATAAAATTGGAGTATGAATAAAATATAAATTAGAAATTTTTCCTCTATCAATTTATTCTAATTCCAAAATTGAGTCACTAGAGTTACGATATAACTGATGAACTCCAGTTACGGTATTTACTGTTTAAATTAGTAAACTTCTGAAAATAACTAATTCATTAATTAAAATGAAGTTTATGGAATAAATTAGTAAAATTTTTACTAATCTCTCTACCGCTAGACCTCATTTCCAGACAGGTATTCTCCTGCCAAGACTTCACCTCCTGTCGAGACTTCTCGTACCAGGTCTAGGTCTCCTTATGCCAGACATTCTATTTTGCTAAAAATGATTCTTTTTAAGATTTGCCTGTTCTGCTACAAAATGAAATTGTCCGTGAAAAAACCTTTTTTGATATTAGTTATATTACAAATCTTTCGTTACAATAAAAAATTGCATGTTTCAAGACATAATTAATATTCTTTAGAGGTGGTTGCCTCTTCAGTGGTGAAATATTATTTACTTTCTTTTATCAGTTTTAATGGCTAGTAAGTATACATTGTGATGATGTGATCTGGACGAGCCTGAAGCACAGAAACTAAAAGATATCGACTACAGAGTATACGTGTAATATATTTTAATATAGTATCTAAATACTCGTCAGATAAATTGTTTAAAAAATTTTTCACTAATCCATTAACTATTTTTTCCAGCAATCAAACAAGATAATGATTGTTTCTACTCTTTTCTTATCATTGGCGGTTTTCCTTAGTTCTATTGGTAAATATAGTTACATAATATATCTATATTTGAAGTACATGTTTTCAGCTATATGAAAATGAATGTGTGAACTTTAATCTACATTATATCTTATTGATACTTTTTCAAACTTTATCTATGTTTGTGAACAATAATAAAACTAATCTAAATATTATTCTTGAGAAATTCAGAATGTTTGTGTTAGAAAAATTCGAACCATATGTTACGACTTGCACATATGGTACAATTCTAAGGGTTCATACATAATCACGTAAGATGATTTGGGCGGGTGAAGGAAAAAGGTCTAACTTAATTTAAATTTATAAACATAAATAAATTCACATACATCATACCTTAAAAGAAAAGTCTAGCGAAAATTTTATCTAGTCAGAGAATTTGTAGTATATTCAAAAGAATCCTAAGCTGATTCCAACAAGTTCAAAAATTATTCATATGCAAAATATTCTTGAATAGAAAATTAAGTCACACGTCCATTGAGTACCGAAACTCATTTTGTACAATATTTCGGGTGTTGTGGTGCCTACACGGAGAGAAGTTAGGTGAAACCGTCGCGCTAGCGCTCGGAAAGTTGCTGCACGTCGGTTTCGTGTGGCATCTGCTCCAGATTCGAAACACTGGTTACCCCAAACTTGCGAAGATTAGTCGATCTGAAAATTGGGTGCTATGTTTTCCTAAACGGCCCAAGCGCATAACTGTGCCCCACGTGCCGCGAGGGTTGCACGGCTCAATTATAATGTTGGTTAAACGGTTAAATCTGTTCAGGGTAATAATCCTCCCGAATAAGTGGAGCCATTCTCCTAAACAGAAATGGAGCTGTCCACTGTGTGATTGGCGCGACAATTGTACGTGTCGGGTGAGCGGCTCTACCAAATTTTTCTCCGTGTAGGTACTTTTGTTCCTGGAAAAGCGGTTGGGATTTGATTTGATGATGAATGTGACGACCTCTTTTTGCCCTTCTGTATATATTCCTGCAATTCCTGTTGATGATACGAGTTTAGGTACTTCTGTCTCCGAAAAAGAAAAATATACTGGTAGAGGAAATTAAAATGAGACAAAAAGTGCAGAAAGAGAACACATCAGAAAAATTTAATTCTTTGCTTCTTGTTGCAGAGCTAAGTTCACAATTTGACTGTTTACCTAATGGGGCCCCCATTCCCTATGCTCCTCGTACCAGAACTTCTTATTTTCTTGCCAGTCATAAATCTTCTGAAAGGTCTCTTTCTACCCCTAGATCTCATTTCCCCGACAGGTCTTCTCCTTCTGCCGAGACTTCTCCTCCTGCCGAGACTTCTTACCGTGCCAGGACTAGGTCTCCTCCTGCCAGATATTCTTCTTTGAGGGCATTTGGATATACATTTGAACGCTTTAAATTTATTCGACTTATTCCCAAGATAAATCGAAACCAGCAATTCGAAATTCGAATGTACACTTTTCCTCCTGATAAACTAATTAATGTGAGAGTAAGATATAGATTAAAGCCTATGCCAACTGAAGAACAAACTGTATTAACAACGTCTAATGGTGACGTCTTTGCAATGGTGGATAATAATTCACTTCGTGGAATATATGCGCGAGGAGCTGGCTATCAACGGGCAAAAATAAACATGCAGAGCGGCAAGGTCGAAGACATGACACAAGAAGAAATCAGTGAATGTCCCGTGGGTGTCAAACTGCCGATATTAAGGAATTTTATATTCCAAGTTGTAGATGAAACAGATTGTACCAATGTGTAAGAAAATTTTAAAATATAATACAATATTTTCTGTAATCTCAAGTAGGATCACCATGTTACATGTGACTGCTAACGGACGAGCAGAATTTTACAATATTCAGGGTGATGATGAAAAAACTGAATATTTGGTTTTTATTCGAGACTCTTCTTCAAGCAACTAAATAAAGATCTATTTTTGTATTTAAAATAAATAAAAATAACTTATTCCTAAAGTCACTTTCAATTATGTTACCTCATATACAATTAATAAAGACAAAGAAAAATTGTGTGTTAATTATTTCGAAGTAGATTAAGGGGAGGTCCTACTGTAAATCACCATAAAATTCTTTTTCAATCCAATATAGCGGCGGTACAGGCGCTTACGTAAGAGCTCTTTTTTTGTCCTACATAATCACGTTTTTTCTTCAAATCGGAAAAAAACATTCAGTAATTTGTTAAGAAACTCTTCTGCAGTCCAAGTGAACTTAAAAAAATTGTATTTCTTTTAAAAAAAATTATGTTTTATTTAGAAAAATCGACTCCATTTTTTCAGTCCCTTTATTTAAAAAAAAGGGTTTTAAACCATTTTTTTCGTATTTTGGTCTACTTAGTGTAAAATATTATAAATATAGTCTACACAGAATTTCAACTTAATAAGTTAATTATGTTTGAAGTTATGATGTGGGCCATTTTGGAAAATGAGGTTTTGAGAAAAACGCGTTTAAAGTTTACAAAACCAATATTCATCAGCTTATATCTGCGTAAGTATAAACTGTGTTACTTGAACTCAAAAAGATTATCAAATTTTTTTGAATAATTTCTTTTGTTGAGATGCATACTTTTCTTTTGATTAGTGAACATTTTGAGTTTAATTCAAAAATCACATTTTGCCGTCCAATCGTAAAACATAACTTTAAAAATAAACTATTTAAATTTGAGAAAAAACAACACCAAATGAAATATCATTTTTAATTTTTAAAAAAATCATTTTTAATTATAAAAACGAGAAAACGAATATACTTTTCTCTCAGTATGAATGCAAATTATGAAAGTTCAGCATGTGTTCGTTAAAGTCGAAGGAGCTTTAACAAAAGAGAATTAACAATCATCAATTTGCAAATTATCAAGCATATTCTTCCTGCTTTTATTTTCTATTTTACATAACAGACACTGAGAAATTATACTTCAAAGCAGATAAGATTTCAATACTAGTCTAGGTCATGGTGTTCGAAAGATTTTTACATCCCATCTGAGTAGATATTAGATTCATAAGTATGTGCAAAATCGATATTTCAGCCAAAAATAGAACAACCACAATTGCAATTTAACAAATTAATTTCTTGACAAACTAATTTTGGAGAAACTGGTCAAATTTTCAACTAAAGCGATGAATTTTTTACCAAAATTAACGAATAAAGAAAACATGAATGTTGAACTGCAAAAGAGAGATTTTCAACCAAACAATTAAATCGTAAATACAAGAATAATTAAAATAATTAAATCTTAAATAACTACATTTTTAAACTAACAAAAAACACAAATTCACCATTAAAAATAGAATAGTTGAATTTTTCTTTAAAAAAATTAATTTTGAACAAAAAAGGAACGAATTTTCAACAAAATAGCTCAATTTTTAACCACACGATTTTTAACTAACATTAAGAATCGTCAATCAGAAAAATGAATTTTCCTCAAATTAATTCGACTTCCTCCGAAGAAGAATTTTTAATAAATTAGTTGAATTTTCATTTACAGCAACAACAAAAAAACACTATTTTAATAAAATATGTGAAAGTTATTTGGAATATATATGTAAAATACTTCGTATTACCTGATTTACTAGTGTAGTTCCATGGAATACCATTCCATGGAATAAGTGATTTTTTTTAAAAACTAGGGAATTACTCCAAAATACTGTAATTGCTCCCAATATTTTGACGAATTAAAGTGGATTAATCTATAAAAGTTCAGATTACTATTGATTCACTCTAGATTGCAAGTGTGGTACTCCAAATTACAAGTGGATTAGTCCTAATTACAAGTCAATTACTATTTATTAAGTTATAATACAAGCGTAATTCTACAGAATACTACAATTGCTCTGGATTACTTCAAAATAATATCGATAACTCAAAAGTACTTGGATTACGCCGGATTACAAGGAGATTACTTCGAAATACTAACGCGACTCTTAATTACTTTAATTATTCCGTTTTTTTGCTTTTGCTTTGTTGTTGTTGTACTAGAATGGGGAATCTTGCATAAGACACTTATACTAGCAATCGTCTACTTAAGTAGGCTGAAACCCTCCCTTTCCAGCCAATCCATGTTCCTGGAACCGCTTTCGCATTACTTCAAGAACATTGGGATTAGACAACCTCTAAAGATATTCCGTCCGGGCCAGGGGCTTTTCCGCTTTTCGAACTTAGGAACTCCTCATTCAGTTCCTCAACTGAGAACCAGGGTGCCTCGGCTGTGCTGTTCTCGTCGATGATGGTTCGTTCCGGATGGAATTTAGCAAGACTAAATTTCTCTTTAGCTAGTTTGTATTTAGCGTTTCCCCCCTCAATGTTCAGACTTTTTCTTCCTGCTCTTTGGAACTTGCGCCGGAGACTTAGGCATTCGATTCGCAGTTCGCCTATTTCCTGTGATCACCAGGACACAGGGTCCCTGTTTGTTGAAGCTGAACGCTTTGGCATGGAGATGTTGGAGACAAACTCTATCAATCTCATCGCTTTATTGACTAAGGCTTTTTCTGCTGAATTGGAAGTGGCTGAAGGTGCGTGCTCTTTAAGTAATCGGCTACATTTTTTAGCAATCTATTCTGTAAGAGTTGCTGTATTCAGCTTATTTATATGCTATCCCTTCCTCCTTTCTCCCGTGATTTAATTAATTTTATTTTCTACAAGGTGGCCTATCTTGAACTCAATGTACTATCCTTCTCATGCCTATGCTTCTGCAGGTTGTTAAGTTTCTGGTGTTTAGTACTCCGAGAGCGAAGCCGGCTGCCATTTCAGCTAGCTCTTTTCAAACTTAACTACCTTCTTCCGGAAAATGGCTATTCCTCTATTTGAAGAGAGGTCCCATGTCACTAATGTGTTGCCCCGCTAATAATCTAGACGTAGCCATCTCCTTCACCCCGGTTATTTACCAGCGTTTTCTCCAGGTTTCTTAACCAGATAGTAGCTCTGTCTGTAAATAAGTTTTTCATTTTTAGGTTTGCGTATTGCTGTCTCATCATCACTACGTAGGGTTTTTTATCTGTGCCATGTGAATGAGCAATTCCTGCGCCAGTTGGCATCGGCCGAGATTTTCTTAGATGAAGGTGGTCGTTATCTTATGTTTCCACCAGCTCGCTTAGTCTCCCTAAATCATTCGCACTTGTAGGAGCCAGGGATATGGTCACCAGGGACTTTGTCTGCCCTGTTTGAGCACAGGATACATTTTGGGTTTTCTGAGCAGTGAGGCGCTTTGTGGACGCCTTGACGACACTTCCAGCATAGGTTTCCGCGGTCGAGTTCCCTACATACTTGTGACATGTTTCGAAAGCCGTGACATCGAAAACATCGTTCCACTTTAGTCTCAATCCGAACGCGGAAATTTACCCATCTAATTTTAATCTAGTAGGCGTCATCAAGTTCCTTAGTCGCTATTTGCTCACCTCAGCGTAGGCTTTAAGGCTTTATCAGTATCCCTACTTCGTGAGGTTTATTTTCGGGATTCTGCCCAATCGTCATCAAACAAGGTTTTAAAAGCTACATTAATGTCCTCCTCTTGGGTATCCACGTCGAGATCCAGTATCTTAATCTGGCTTTTCAGCCTAAGTTGTCTGAACCTCTCCAGCTCTCTCATTCTCTACCGCTTGATTCAAAGCTTCACCAAATAGAATATAGCCGCAGAAAATACAAAATAGTCTGTTAACGTCAGACGCCCCCATCTTCAGCAGGACATCGGCGTGCCTTGTTTTCCTCATAGCCTTGATAATGACTTATGAGTCCTCTAGTTTTACCTTAGATTGAATGGTCCACACAACCTCTGCGTAGTTACAACCTTTCGCTGTTTTTATAAAGACCGAATTAGAGCGGGTTTTCTTACGCTTGTTTCTAGTCCTTAAATTTCCTGGGCTTTGAGCGTCGATTACCTTCCGCGTCTTCTGCTTTCGCCTTTAGACTTTAGTCCAGGATTGATCAATCTCGGAGACTAATCTCCGCTGGTCTGGAAACTTCTTCTGCAATCGTACTTTTTAGGCTCCTTTTTTGTTGATGATGTTTCCAAAGGGATAAGCAGAAGTTTCTCGACCTCTGCTGCTGTCTGACGTCTCTTAGGATCATCCTTCTTTTATCTAGTGGGAGAAGATTATTTTCCTCCTCTTCTCGCATTTTGCAGCTTAGCCGAAGTTCAGTAATCCCCATCTTGTTTAGTACTGCAATTATCCTTTGTTCTGCTTCTGGAAAAAGTTTCCTCAGTTTAGATGGAAGCATCTCCCACATTCGACGGTTTGCTCTTTCCCTCTGAGAGTCTTTTGTTATCGCCGTTTTTTGTATATTCGTGTCCATCATTTTTTTCTCTACGATTCTTTCCATATTGTTCAAATTTACCATAAACGTTTGTCCATCGCTTCCTGCGTGGAGGGGTGGGTCAAAAAAGCTAGGAACGGGTATACCCTCGGAGCGAAGTCCTACCCCCGTTCCCTGAGGCCCAGCCTTCGTTTAACCAGTCCTGAATCACAAGTGAATCACTATTTATTACTTTATTTTACACGTAGATTACTCTGGAATACTGTGAATACTTCAAAGTACTTAAATTAATTCACGTTAATAATGCATTACTCCGGAATATTAGAAGTACAGTGAAACCTCGATAATTCGAAGTGCTCCGGGACCGAGAAAAATTTCGTATTATCGAAAATTCTAATTGTCGAACATAAGAGTTTAAACGCACATAATTCGTTTATACGTTTATTATATGTCCTAGATAACATATCATGAATTTCCCTTTAAAGATATTCGATGCGGGCAGTGTGAAAATGTTTTTCAGTTAATATTATAATGCCAAAAAAGTAATAATCAAACGTGAAAATTTAGACAAGCTCAGAAGAATCAGGGATTGGGAGAATTTGGTAATATGCAATTATGTGAATGTCACTTATGGAGAAGTTTGAAATTAACAATGAGTTATCCAACGTAAAAATAATTTGTTGACCCTAAAAAGGGCCGGTTGGTATTTTTAAAATAGCAGATTATATAATAAAGTCAGTTATTTTTTTCTGTTTGATGCAACTCTTTCTCTGGCAGAAGTTTTCAACCATGCCTAAAGCAGCAAAGATTGTGTACGGCACATCACATTGTTCAGAAAGAAACCTGCGAGCAATTGCTAAACCAACTTCAGCATCTCTCAATTGTGTTGTTGGTGCCACATCCTGATCCTCGGCATCATTCTCGTCATCAGATTTTAAAGGTTCTTGTGCCTTTATGCTATACAATATCTCAGTATCATGAAGACAATGAAGTCTTCAAAAGTTACTTCTGTAAAGCCCAACATTCTTTGTAGATCATCCGACTCTTCAGAAGTACTATCCGATAAAGTTTCGTCTTGTTCTTGTGTTGCAAGATTTTCCACGTCAGTTTTCACGAAGCCAGCCTTCCGAAAGCAATTCGCTATTGTATCACTAGTAACATCACCCCAAGCTTTGTTCAAGTCGAAAATAACAGCCAATAAATTCAAATCAGTCAACCCCATTTTCTCATCCGAATCCTTGAGCAATCTTATTATAATTCTCCGCCGGTAATTCGCTTTAAGGTTCATAATGATTTCTTGATCCATTGGTTGCTATTTGGCAGTTAAATTTAATGGTAAGTGAACCACCTTCATGGCTTTCAAAGTTTGAATTAAGACTTTCGGATGAGCCGGACAATTATCCAAAAGTAGGAGAACTTTCCGATTTTTTCTTTGAAACTTGTGATCAGTTTTATAAAGCCAGTCTTCATATACTGAACTAGTCATCCAAGCTTTTTTATTGTTCTCGTAAAGCACTGGTAAAGACTTGACTCCATTGAAACAACGTGGATTCTTAGATTTGCCTATTACCAGCAACTCTAGTTTTTCTTTACCAGACATATTAGCGCAGACCATGACAGTAACACGATCTTTGCTTTTTTTACTACCATGACAAGTGTCGCCCTTAAATGCCAGAGTTTTATCTGGTAAACATTTGAAAAAAAGACCTGTTTCATCTGCATTGAAGATATCCTCTATTGAATAAACTTCTAACAAGCTAGACAAAATATCGGTGAGAAACTTTTTGCAGTCTTCTTCCGAAACAGAAGCACTTTCGCCATTTAATGCCCTACAGATTATTCCATTCCTATTCTTAAACCTTTCTAACCACCCAGAGCTAGCTTTCAAGTCTTTGCATCCTAAGTGAGCTGCAAAAAATTCAGCTTTTTCAGCACTATAAGACCAGATAAGGGAATATTCTGGTTCCAAGCATATTTCATCCATTCCACCATCGATATTTCCAACAATGAAAAATGAGGTGTCTTCATGCGTTTCCGATCCGGTTGGAAACAAGAATTATCACCAGCAGCCAAAATCTTCTCCTTGTTCTTGATGATAGAAGTCAGAGAGTTGGCGGGAATCTTGAAATCTGCAGCAATGTCCTTCTTCCTTTTAACTCCTTTCTCGACACATCGAATGTGTTTTACTTTCTCACTCAATGATAATGCTGTATACTTGATCTTCTCCATACCCTCGAAATTGTTAAGGTCTGAGTCCTATCAACATTGAACTACACAAGCACACAATCTTTATTTATATTAGCAGCCCCACCCTTGTCACACACGCCAACTCCCACCACTCACAACGGACCAATCACATGCAACCGCATAAGTAATTTTCTTCGAATTATCGAGAAATTCGAATTATCGAACTTCGAATTATCGAGAACTATTAACATGGGAAACATCAGATTTCAGCAGGGGCCAAAAAAAAGTTCGAATTATCGAAAATTCGAATAATCGAAAATTCGAATTATAGAGGTTCGAATTATCGAGGTTTCACTGTACTCTGAATCAGAAATCGATTACTATTTCAATCCTTGACAAAAAGCCCAAACGACAAAGCGCCCGCCCAATAAGAGTCACGCTCCTTGAAAAAGGCCCGCGAATCAGAGAGCGACTCGCTTCTTCGCGATGGATGTAGGTATGCTGGAATTACTATGGAATGCTAAAATTATTCCGAATTCCTTAAATTACTTTAAACTAAAAATAAATTACACTTTATTATTTAATTATAAAAGTAAATTATTTCACAATACTGCGATTACTCTTAATAACTTTGATTGCTCCTAATCGAAAGTGAGTTAATTTGGAATAATGGAGTGATTACAAGTGGACTACTCTGAAATACTACGATTACTCCTAGTTACTTGAAATACTCTGCATTACAAATGAATTACTTAGGGTTACTTAAGAGTACAAGAAGATCACTCCGAAATACTATTATTACTCTTTATTACTTCAATTACCCCGCATTAAATTACTCCTAATCACAAGTGCATTTGTCTGGATTAGTTTTAATTATAAGTGGATTACTCCTAATTATATATCGGATTATGAGTGGATTACTTCAAAATACTATGATTATTCCGATTTACTTAAATTACACCGCATTAAAAATGGATTACCCTGGAAAACTGGAATTAATCCGAATCACAAGTAAATAAATATTTATTACTTCTTATTACAAGTGGATTACTCTGGAATCCTAGAATTACTTAAAAATATGAATTACTCCAGAATAATTCAATTACTTTAAATTACATAAATTACTTCAAATTGAAAGTAGATTACACTTCATTTCTTCAGATTACCAGTAGATTACTCTGAAATACTACGATAACTACTAGTTGATTAAAATACTTTTCATTGCAGATTTAGTACTCAGGGTCATTGGAGATTATAATTGAATCATTTCGAAATATTATGATTACTCCGAATTACTTAAATTACTCCGCATTAAATTACTCCTAATCACAAGTGCATTTCTCTGGTTTAATTTTTAATATAAGTGGATTACTCTGAAATATATACCGGATTATGAGTGGATTACTTCAAAACACTATAATTATTCCGACTTACCAAGATATTTTAATTTTCACCAAAAAGAAACAAATTTTTGACTTAAAATAGAATAGTTACATTTTGAATTTAATAGTGTTGCACCAGGAAAGACAAATATTCACAAAAAACATTAGAATCCTTTTTAGACATTTTCCCAATAAATAAGATTAATTTTTTAACCAAAAACAACAATTTTTTTTTTTAACAAAATGCATGAATTTTTGATCTAAACCGAGAATGAAAAAAATATATATCCACTAATTTGGTGAGTTGTCAAACCAAAACGACGATTTTACCACAAAACAGATATACATTTTGCTTTTTAAACAAAAAATATGAATTTTTAAGAAAAAAGTTACTTTGCAACGAAAATTTGATTTCCAAGAGAAAAGGCGAATTTTCCGAGAAAACCATTTAATTTACAACCCTAAAATATTAATTTTTTGAGAATAAATCAAATATTAAACCAAACATTTTAATTATAAACCAAATATTTGAATTCTCCACTAAATTGTTAAATTTTGAACTCAGAAGAAAATAATATTGTACACAATTTTCGATCATGAAGTTGTTAGCCATAAAGTAAACTTGACACGAAATTTTTAATTTTCAAACAATTATTTTAATTTTTAGGAAAGAATATATATTTTTTACAAAAGCTTTTGATTTTCAACTCAAAAATATGAATTTTCAAGTAAAAGTTACTTTGTATCAAATTAGTTGAATTTTTTACCCCAAAATTAAATTTTTAAGCAAAAAGTTCATTTTAAACAAAAAATTCGAATTTTCAAGAAATAAGACGAATTTTTTGAGAGGACAATTTAATTTTTAAGTCATATATCTGAATTTTTTACCATATATATATACAATTTCACAGTAAAAATTTTAATTTGAAACCAAATTTTTAAATTTCTGTTTATTTTAGTCAAAAGAACGATTTTTGTATAAAACACTTTAATTTGCAACCCAAAAATATTAATTTTTTAACAATGAAGTAAATATTAAATCGAAATTTTTAATTTTTGACTAAATATTTAAATCGTCTAACAAATTATTGAATTTTCAAAACGGAATAAAATAATATTGATTAATATTTTTTACTATGAAGTTTTTAGCCACAAAGTAAAATTTCCACGAAATTTTGAATTTTTAAACATTTGATTTTTTAAGAAAAAAATTTGTTTTTCTTCACAAAACCGGTTAATTTTTACCCCCAAAATTTTAATTTTTAAGAAAAAATTAATTTTTAAGAAATGAGGTGCATTTTCTACTAAAATGGTTTAAATTTCAACAAAAAACTTGAATTTTCTAACCTAAAAATTACGGTTTTAAGCAAAGGGTTCATTTAAACAAAAAAAAAAATCAATTTTCAAGAAATGAGACGAATTTTATGACGGAAAAGTTTTATTTTTAAACCCAACAATCTCCATTTTTAACTATAAATTAAATTTCACACAAACTATTTTAATTTGAAACCAAAGATTTAAATTTTGCACCAAAATTTTAAATTTTGAGGTCAAAAGGTAATAATATGCATTTTATGTTCACTCTACTACATTTTATTCATAAAATAAAATAAAAATAAAAATTATCAACAAAGAATAACGTAAATTTTCAGTACCGCGGAAGTCTCAGAAATAAAATAATTTTCGATGAAAATTAATTTTACTGATAAATGAAAAAATTGTGTCAAAAACAAAAAATCGCACGCGTCTTTGCTTTCTATTAATATAAAAAAAATTGTTTTTACAATTTCAATTCTTTTACAAATTCTTTTCACAAATTTTGTGAACAAATTAGCAAAAAGTCTTATTATCAGTTAAAAAAATTCTTTTTGCTAAAAGTGCTTCAAATTAATGTAGAGATGATATTTAATTCTAAAAATAATCGAAAACTTTATAATGGCCATTGTTACAAACAATTTTTTGGCAAAATATTATAATTTTAGATTTTTTCAAATTTTAATTTTCTTCAATTGCCAGAAACACTGCAGGTATTATTTCAAATAATAAATATATATTAATATTTTATAGAATATAAAAATTAAATTTTTTAGAAACAACTTATATAAACAAATTCAAATTTTTGGTTCTTTTGCATAGAAATTGTTTTTGCGCTGTAAATGTTTTAAGCTGTTGGACGGATGACTACTAGCCACACAAATTTCTAAGAAGTTTACAACAAACATTGTTATAAATAATTCTAGTTAAAAAATATTCAAATTTATGGTTTTATCCAATTTTAATCTTGTTTGATTGCTTGAATGGCCACGGATATTTCTAAAAAATGTATCACTGATAATATTTAGTAAAATATAACAACTTAAGTGTTTATAAACAATTCAGATAATTGAGAATGTTTATAAGTAATCAGATTGTTACATTTTACTAAATATTATTTTTTTAAATATTTTCGCCCATTCTGGCTATCAAAGAAAATGTAAATTGGATAAAACCTCAAGGTTAAGAATTTTATCACAAGAATTGTTAATAAGAGTGCTTATTGTTAACTTTTCTATTATTGTTATGACTATCAGTCATTCGTCTGGTAGCTTAAAACATTTCCAGTGCAAAAACAAATTTTTCTGCAAAAGTGCAAAAATTTTGAATTTGTTTATCTAATTTATTTATAAAAATGTAATGCTTATATTTTTTGAAAATTAGATTAAACATTTAATTTTTTAACGAATACCTGAAGTCGTTCTGGAGATTGAAGGAAGTTATAATTTCAAAAAATCTCAAATTTTAATATTTAGTCACAAGAATTGTTTATAACAATGGTTATTTTCAACTTTTCAATTAATTTTGTTACCAAATGTCATGCCTAAATTAATATGAAGCAGTTTTAACAAACAGAAATTTTCTTTACTGATAATAAGCCTATTTGTCAATTTTTCATCAAATTTGTTTATAACAAATAAATAGAACAATAAACAAATTATTTGTATTTTATGAGTACCTAAACATTTATTTAAGGCAATATAAAGTTTTTCTGATCATTCATTAAAGCGTAAAAAATTATTATGCACAAAATTTCAGTTTTTCCATGCTTTGAGTGGAAAAATTATTAATGAAGAATAGAGGAGACAAAAGTTCGGAGCGTCAAGCTCTTTGGAATTTAATGAACTTGAATTTGAAAAAATTTAAATTCTTTGTCGATTTTCAATGTTTTTCAATTGAGCAATAAATTATCTAAAAATCTGTGAAGGCCGATTTTCGAGTTTTTATTTGTTTAAATATTTATAGAGCTGCAAATAGCGAAAAAATGTTAATTAACATTTTTTTCAAATCTCTTTAAATATTATTTTCAATGGCATCAGGACTCAGGTTTAATGCAAAAGGGTCGGTGGAAGAAAAAAAATCATCAATATGTGAAGTTATTTGTTCTAACAAATATTTACAACAAATAGCCAGTATAATGGACTAATTTCTTGTGAAGTATATTTATGCATCGGCATCGCTCGATTAGAGAAATAAGGTTAAATTTGTTCAGGAAAATGTAGTATTCAATATAATTTGTTAAATTTATTAATAATTATTATAAAAAGATGCATTATTTCAACAGTTTTAGGCCGAAACGAACCGAATTTTCTTTGAATATCATGGCCAATGATGCTCATTGATATTTTTCGACTCAAAACATCATTCAATATTTTTATGAACGAATTATGCCTTTGTTTATAATAATTGTTGACAAATTTAATAAATTATATCAGATGATAAAAATACATCAATGTGCTTAACAAGCAATGCGAATCCCAAGGAAATCGGAAGAAAATTCGGTTCATTTTTGCCTAAAACTGTTCAAACCATGCATTTGTTAATAATAATTGTTAATAGATTCAACAAATTACATCGGGTACCACATTCTCATTATCACATTGCACCTCGTTGCTCTAAACGAGCGACTTGGATGCATAAATATACTTCACAAAAACGTAAGCCTTCATACTGTCTATTTGTTGCAAATATTTATTTATAACAAATAACTTGAAACATCAGAAAAAAATTTCTCCTACTAACACTTTTGCATCAAACCTGAGGTCTGATGCCACTGACAAAATCTTCCACAAAGAATTAAAAAAAATTGTAATAAACATTTTTTTTCGGTTTTCGCAGCTTTATAAAAATTTAAACAAAAGAAAGTTCGAAAATCGGCCTCGACAGATTTCTTGAAAATTTAATGCTGAATTTAAAAAAAAATTAAAAATCGATGAGGAATTGTGAGCTAGAGGTTATTTGAACATCATTTTTCCATTTTGCCCCACTGTGGGGCGCTTCGCTCATGGAGCATAGCTGAGCACACCTAGACATAGTTGAGCATAGGTTATTGCTTAAGCTCGGGAAAAAATGTGCTATCGAAGAAACGTCTAAAGAAATCGTATCGTACGATTAGAGGTTTTACTTGCTGCTTGCCCACTACCGAATCCGGGTCATTGCGGTGTACCCACACACACACATATGCATGATAGTGTATGTGTATATGTGTAGTGGTCCAGCAATTGCCAAGTCAGCCTCGCTCAACAATATACAATAAAACAATGGCGATACACCACACTCGTTGATTTGTTACAATATTTACAAATACCATGCACCTACCTATCAAGGTAGGCGGATCGCAACACTAGAATTACTTCGTGTAACACTGATTGGATCCAGCGGCATGGCGCCAAGGTCGATCATGATCTGCACCGTTCAATATTAATAAATAAATCCATCGAACATGCTTTTTACAAAATTTAAGAAATTTAAATTAGAATTAATCTCAAATTAAAAATCCTATTAAACGTCCAATAATAAAATTTATGCAAACTCTTGTAAAAAAAAAAACAAGAAACTAACGACCAAATTTGGATCACAATGCACAACAACGAAAAAAATATTCTTAAGCGCGCGACGCCTCGCGCAAAGTTTGAGCGCGCCCAGGGCGCGCAGGTACGCTCTCGCGCTTCGAGCTTCTTTTCGTTCGTTTAATGCATAGACTTTAACTAAATTTTTTCAAACATCGTAAATACTATAAATTAAATTATTGATATTTCTTAAAATATTAAAAAAAAATGTTTTCCTTTTTTTTGAAAATTTTCAAAATGTTTGAAAGCATATAACTTTTTGAAGTTTTATCGAATTTAAAAATGTCATCAGGATAATTTGCGAGTCTTTTTGAAGCGTACCAGTAAATTTGACAAGAATTTCTAAAACTCGTAAACGATTTTTATTCAAATGAGCTGAAACTTTTTGAATTTTTGTCTGATCGAAAAATTGAACTGCCATAGCTTGTAAATATTTTTGATATGTTATGATGAACTTAAATGAAATTTCCTAATCTTTTAGAAAAATATTTATTTTTTATTTTTTTAAACATTTTCAAAATTTTCAAAAGTATACAACTTTTCTAATTTTCACTGAAATTGAATATTTTATTTGGACAACTTGCAAGTATTTTACCCATCTATAAGAAACTTTGAAAAAAATTTTTAAATTTGAAAAAAAATTCAAATTTTGAAAATGCTCTAATTTTTTTAATTTTGGTTGAAAGTATTTGATTAACAAACTCAACCTTTATTTTGGGAACCTTAAGAAGTATATCAAAGGCTGACTTGATTAGACAAATCCTTCAAAAGTCAGCGTTGCTACGACATTCAGGTAACCATACATACAGACATACAGGCACACATACAGAGAGACAGATGCCTATAAAATTGTATGATTTTTGGATTCTGTGAGTGCCAAAACGTAGAAATCCGTTAAAAATAATTGTTTTATCTTTGAAATTTTCCAATTTTTGAAAATTTTAAAATTTTTGAAAAGTATATAACTTTTCTAATTTTGATCAAAATTAAAAATTTTATTTGGCTAATTTGCAATTCTTCTACCCATCTATAAGAAACTTTGACAACAATTTCTATAATTTAAAAAAAAAATTATTTTTAAATGCTCTAATTTCTTTTATTGTGGGCTAATCGAAAAATTCAGCTAGAAAAGTTTTGAAATATATTTGGTATCTAGTGGAAATTTTCAATGAAATTTTTGGATCCATGAACAAAATAATTTTTTCTATTTTTAGGAAATTTTCAAATTTTCTGATTTGTATCAAAATTAAATATTTTATTTTAATAATTTGCAAGTCTTCTATCCATCTATAATTAATGACGTATGAAAGAAAACATTGTTAGAATAAATCATTATTGTTTATAATTATCTTCATCTATATTAATGCCAGAAAGTTGCGGCTTTTTTGAATTTTTTAACTTTTTGCTAACTTTTCAATTAGTCACAAGATTATTAATGCAAGTCAAAAGAAATATTCACTAATGAATATAAAATAAACATTAGAGGGAATGACACTTTAAAAAATCTATTTGTTCAGAAACTTTTTGTTTAAATAATTACATATAAATATTTATTCCTAACTTTTATTAATTATAAATTTACTAAGTTAAAAGTTGACAAAAAGTTGAAAAATCCCGAAAAGCAGGCGAAAAGTGGGAAATTTTAGAAAAAACCGCGGGCTGTCTAGCTTTACTATAGGAAAAGATATTTTTTAACAATAGCAATTTGTTTAAATAATGATATTCTTTAAATTTTAATAATTGTTACTAAACTCTCAGTAAAGAGTGGAAATAAAGTTGTATATTTCAGACAAAACCGCAACTTTCTAAGATTGTTCAATGATAATATTACTTCAATTAGAATGAATTGTTTAAAAAATGAAATTTGTTAACTTTTATTAGTTATTCAGTTCATTATAATTGAAAATTGGACAAAAGGTAGAACATTTCTTTAAAAAATTGCAATTCGCTAGCATTATTCTAAGACAAAATTATTAGCAATAATGATGAATTGTTTAAACAATGAAATTTGTTAACTTTTTATTAGTTACTCACTTCATTATAATTAAAAATTGGACAAAAGGTGGAACATTTCTTTTAAAAATTGCAATTCGCTAGCATTATTCTAAGACAAAATTATTAGCAATAATAATAAATTGTTTAAACAATAAAATTTGTTAACTTTAATTATTCACTTCATTATAATTGAAAATTGGACAAAAGGTGGAACAAAAAAAAACTGCAATTTGCTAGCATTATTTTAAGATAAAATTATTAGCAATATTAATGAATTGTTTGAACAATAAAATTTGTTAACTTTCAGTATACACTTCATTAAAATTAAAAATTCGACAAAAGGTGGAACATTTCTAAAAAATCTGTAATTTGCGAGCATTATTCTAAGACAAATTTATTAGCAATAATAACGAATTTTTTAAACGATTGTGTTTTTAACAGCATCGAAATATTATCTCACTCTACTGGAAAATTTGACAAAAAGTGTTGAATGTGAAAAAAGCGTGACTTTTTAACTTTATTCTAAGAGAAAATTTCTAAAAACAATAATAAATTGTTTAAATAATTGATGTTAATATGTATTTACCAGTATAATGTAATATATAATTTATCGCAAACAGTTCACATTAAAAAAATGCAAAGCAATCATAATTAGCGGTAAATACTTCCAAAACCCATAAATTATCTCATGGCGTTTTTTGGGACCCTATAAAAGAAACTTATGGGGTTGATATTTGAATAAAAATTTTCAAAGAAGAATTTAAATAACCCCATTGTGCATTCGCTGCGTTTAATTAATCTCAAGTGGAAGGTTAAGCATCAAGGAAGACTGTGCACTCGTGAGATGGTTTTCTGCAGTTTTCCCCTCCCCTGGCTAAACGGCCATTCAAATGTGAGTAAGTCTAATAAAGTCGGATACCATTGTTCTTTATAACAGTTAATTTTTCCATGCTATTTTGTGTACGTTTAGTATATGCAAGTACATTAATTGTGTGAGTGAGTTAAGTCTATTATCAGGATTGCGCATTAACAGCCTCACTGGAAAATTCTTCGCTTTTGAGAAACGGAGATTAGCCGATCTCAAGGTAAACCCTATCGATTCGTGTAGATCGGCCCGAAGCTGGTTACTTTCTCCTTATTGAGATAATAAAATTTAAACGCTGCCTGCATTCATGCACTTGAATATGACTGACTGTCTGACTAAAGACTCTTGATTATGGGAAAACAATTATTAATATTATACCGAGTATTAGCACAAGCAAATAAACCTTTACGATTAATTAAAACTAGATAAATGAACTCTTGCGATTACATGTCTGCAATTTCATTTCCTAATATTTAAGACATTAATCATTTAAAACTCTATTTAGCGGCTCTCTAGGTATTCGTTAACGCTCTTTTGGACAATGGGTATAGATAATGACCCCCGCCCTCATTTGTTACTAACTTTTAGTAATCTAATTTTTTCAAGATGAATACCAAGTTTTCTTCCCGTGCAAAAATTATTGTCAACCTTTTATGTGTAGTTTTTAATAAGAAATAATCATAAAAAAATTTAATTTTTTTGTCAATTAAAAATTATTTGAAAAAAATAGAATTTAGTAGTTTAGCTAGGGCCGGTTTTGATAACGGTTCTGTTCTGAGCTAAGAGACAGTTAATCAGCGACTGGTCATTTACCGACAGATGGTAGAGGTTCGCGTCCATGCTAAGGCACCACTAGTCGGTAAAGTAGACCCCCTTTTGGAATACCACTGATGCCGATAAGGTAGAAACCTGCATTACCGATTAGTGTCACCTTATCACGGACACGAAGCATTTTAATATGACGCTATCTGACCAGTCGCTTTTCTACTGTCGTTTAGCTTGGAACAGAACCCTGCCACCGAATCGGCCTGGTATACTACTAAATCTGTTTGGATTTGGGAAATGGAAAATTTATTTCAAATTTAAAGCAAATAAATATTTCAAAACACTACTATTTTATTATTGTTTTTTATTAGAACTTAAATTAAAGTTCGAATTATTTTTTCAGAAGTTTTGGATATTTCGAAGAAGAATCTAGAAAATTGTGAAGAAATTTTTTTTTATTTCTCAACATTTGAACAAATCTTAGAAAGAATTCAAGAAATTAAAAAAAATGTTTTTTACACTTAAAGACTTGCAAGACATTCAAATATATTTTATAAATAAAAAAATTTTTAATATTGTAATCTTTTGAAAATTCCCAAAATTCTTAAATGTCGTTTTGATTGACTCAAATTATTCCTAAGTTTTAGATAATTTGTCAAAATTAAAATAATTGCACAAAAATCCTTCGGATTTCTTTTGAAATAATATATCCGACATTGTAAAATTGCCAAGACAGGAAATTCCGTATTTCTGAAATTTCCGAATCAGCATAATTTAAATTTACATTTCTCTTCACCTTTT
This sequence comes from Belonocnema kinseyi, assembly GCF_010883055.1. Classification (NCBI taxonomy): domain Eukaryota; kingdom Metazoa; phylum Arthropoda; class Insecta; order Hymenoptera; family Cynipidae; genus Belonocnema; species Belonocnema kinseyi. The sequence goes on along the minus strand of NC_046665.1, from coordinate 108,093,242 downwards.
CGAATATAAAAAAAATTTAAATCATTTTTAAAAATTTTTTCAAAGCGACTAAATAAATTTCAGAAGCCATTTGTATTTTTCCTAAAGTTTTCCAAAAATACTGCAAATTTGGGAAATCTCGTCAAATCTTTTGAAATATTTTTAAATATTCTCTTAAAATTAATTTTTTAAAATACAAAATTTTTTTAAATTTTCCCAGGAGACTTAAGAAAAATTTGGTATTCTCATGCAGCCTTTAAAAGGCCTTAAAAGGCTTCAAAATTTTATTTCGTAATATTCATAACCCTACAATTTGTTTAAACAATACATTTTTTCAATTTGAAATTCTACGAGTTTGAAGAATTTTAAAAACCAATTTTGTACTTTTGAAATTGAAACAAAAAAATTTAGAATATTTCAATAAAAAATTAATAAATCAATAACTTGCTAAAATTCAAACCAAAAAATATGCAATTTTGGAAAATATAGTATTGATAGAGAAGACTGAAAAACTTTTGGAAATATACTTCCTGACGCTGAAAAATTCATGAATAATAAAATCCCCTAATAGTTTGTTACTGAATTTCTAATTAATAATAAAATATACCAGACGATCAGTGACCATTTCTACAATTTTTTATTTAACAAATAATATTTATTTATTGAAAATACAATATTTTGATTACATTTTTTCTGAAGAATTTGGTTTCGACTTTTAGCCCTGAATGCTTGTAAACTTATTTGTTAATACAAAATAATAGGCACAGATTAAATTATTGCTTTTAGGAAAAAATGTTTTTATTATTAAATAACATTTCTTCACGCTTTTTAGAGTTAGTGTCGTGTTTTCAAGAATAGAGAGAAAGAAGAGACTTTTTCCTTTTTATAGATTCTTTATATTCCGGAAATAGTGGACCATGAAATCAAGTTTGGGATCACGCATCTCAACAGAAAAGATATTTTTAAAAGTGAGAGCACTCTTTTTACAATCCACAATTGCTCATTGCTCAACCTGAAATTTTAATGACTTTTTGACAAAAAGAAGACTCACAAAAAAACTCGAGAAAGTCTCAGTTATCTTTTTTTTTATTTTAGAGCATCGACGTAATTTTTCTATTTCACAGGAAAAATCAATTTTAATAGAAAATAGTAATTTCGAATCATTATTTATTTCGTAAGTTGATTTGTTTTTAATGTTATAAATAATATATTCTTAAAACTGTAAAAGGTTATAAATATGTGAAATCCAAATTCAAACATAAAAGTTGATGAAAAAAAAAACATAATTTATATTTCAAACAAAAAGGATTTTTATTTTAAACTAAATTAGATAAATTTATACAAAAAAAATTTTCAAATTTTCAAAAATTTTTAAAACATTCTTAAGAAAATTCGAAAATGTATTTTAAAACTGAAAATAAGTTTAAAAATGATTCATGAAATTAAAATTTTTTTTTTATTTTAAAAGATTTTACAAAATTTTAAGACAACTTTTATTCACTTTAAAAAATATTTATGACTTCTATAAATTTGGATGAAATTAATAGATATTTGATAAACTTTTGGAAGCATTTTGAAGCTTTGAAATATTTTTTTCTCTTGAAGACTTCTGAAATTTCTTACTGAAATTTCTAAATTAGAAAAAATGCCCTAAAATCTTCAAATTCTCCTAAAATTAATCTAAGAAAATAAAAAATCATTTTAAAAAATCCAGCTAACTGGAGAAAAATTATTTTTTTAACTAGAAATCTTTCAAAATTAAAAAGAGTGTTTTATAATATTTTAAAAACATCTAAATATTTCTCAAACTTAATTCATTTCTGATACAATTTTATATTATTGACAAATTGGAAACTTTTGATTTGCAGTCTTCCGCATTCCCTTTTAGAATGTTATAGAAGTATTTGATAATTATTTTAATATTTCTTATTTCCTCTTAAAATTCATTTTGAAAATAAACCAAAAAAGATTTAAAGTTTCTTCAGGAATTTAAAGAACATATTGTGATTCCCTTGAAACCTTTTAAAATTCTAAAAAGGCTTTTTTTCGAAATCTTCAAAAGTCTACATTTTGATTAAATTTTTTTTTAATATTGTAAGGTCAAATAAATGTTGATAAGTCTTTATGAAACCTTTAAAACTTTGAAAGGTCTTTTGCAACGATTAAAATATTTTATATTTTTATATCAATTAATTAGAATTAGAAAAATTAAATTCAAATCTTCCTAATTAATTTCTGTCAATTTTGGAAAACCTTTTAAATGTTCTAAAATCTTTTTAAATATTCTTTTGTAGTATATCGTCCGAAATAAAAAATCGTTATAATCCTTTTAATAATCTTGAGAACATTATTTTATTATCTAAAAATATTTTAAGGTTTTAAATTGTTAAAAAAATTTCCAGAACTGTATAATATTTTTTAAAATGGTTAGAATTTTTACTAAAATTTGTGAAAGGTATTTCAAAATAAAAAAACACATTTTTCAACATTTTTACAAATCGTTTGAAACGTTTTCAATTTTCCCATTATTATTAGGACATTTTGTTTATTCTCTTAAAACCTTTTAGAATTCTAGAAAAGTTTCTAAGTTTTTTATTTGAAATCTTCAAAAATCTACATTTGAAGAAATTTTCAATCGTCAGAAGATTAGTATTACTTTTGAATATTTGCTACGCAAATCTTAATGACTCGTTAACTTACTGGGGTTTTTTTTTTCGAAAATATTCTTATCTTGCAAAATCGAAAATATTCTATTGAAAATTCCGATTCTTTTTAAATGTTCCAACCTTATAAATATCTTTCGAAATAATTCGAAATGTAAGCAATTGTATATAAATTCATTTTTCTCATCTCATCGAAAGTGTTAAAAAGTTTACTATTTATAAGTTGTCATCAAAATTTTAAGAACAGAATTATTTAACAATATTTAAAAATTAATTGGGCAGAAATTTTGCAATCTTTAATAATAGATTAATACATATGAGGAGGAGAAGTAGAAAAAGTGATGGAAAACGAAGGATAGGAAAAACAGAAGAAATGAGGAAAGAGAAAGTAGGTAAAGTGAGAGGGAATAAGGTGATATGACGTTGAAAAATTACAATAAATTAGGAGGAGTGTACAAGAAAGGGAATTGAGGGTACAAGGGAAAGTGAAGGAAAATTAGGGGAGAGTAAGTATGGTGATATGAGGAAGAAGAAGTAGAGGAAAGTAGGCAAGATAAGGAGAAGGAAGGGGGATTAGGAAAGGGTGAAGCTATTAGAATTGGCGGGAAGGGAAGTAAAGAGAATAAGGTTTGTAAAAGTAGAGGAAAGAAGAGTGAGGGAACTACAACAAGTAAGGGGAAATTCGAGAAGAAGGAAGTACCGCTAGTTGGGGAAATGAGGAAAAAGAAAGTAGGTAAAGTAAGAGAGAATGAGGGGATCAGAAGTAAAAACTTAAAAGAAATGAGGAGAGGTAAGGGGAAATTTAGTTTAAAACACAAAGTGAAGTGGAATGAGGAGAGCGGAAATGTGGGGTTATGAGGGGAGAGTTAGTAAGTTAATGGAGAAGAAAGTAGAAGATAATGAGGCTAAATTAGGGGAAGTGGGGGTGGCATTAGGAAAGTGGGGAAGTTATAAGAAATGTGAGGAAGAGAGGTCGAGACAAGAGGGGGTAAACACCTAGAGGAAAGGAGAGGGGGCAGTAGGACAAGAGAGGAGAAATTTGGATAGAAGAGGCATGGGTATTAGGGAAAATTAGGGGAGAGAAAGTAGGTAAAGTAAGAGGGAATGACGGGATTAAAACCAGAAAAATTAAATTAAGTGAAAGGAGGGGAAGTTCTTAAAAATGGAGTATAGAAGGGAAAGTGTCGAAGTATTAGGTGAAGCCATGTGTGGCAATGCAAAAGGAAAAAAATTATAAAATAGAGGGTGAATTTAAAAAGGAAGGAAAATTATGAGAGGGAAGGAGAAATTATGGAAGGAAGGAAGTTGAAGGAAATGAGGGGAAGAGAAGTAGGGACAATGTGAGAGAAGCAGAGGAAAGGAGAGAGGGGGAAGTGGGGAAAGTGAAGGAAAATGATAAGAGGAGAAGTGTGAGGATATAAGAGAGGAGAAGTAGGGGAAGGTGGGGAAAATAAAAAGAGGGATGGGAGAAGTAGGAAAGAGTTCAGTAATGGGAATGGAGACGAAGAGAAGTAGAGACAGTGGGAAAGAACTAGATGGAAGAAGAAAAAGTAAGGTAGGAGAAGTGAAGGAAAATGAGTAGGAGGGAAGTTTTGGAATATAAGGCAGAAGAAGAGAAAAAAGGTAGGGGAAATAAAGAGAAAGGAGGAAAATCTAGATAAGGGGAAAGTTATGGGGATTCAGGGAAAGGAAGTAGAGACAATAAGGCATAAATAAGTAGAGGAAAGGAGGCGAGGTGAAGTAGCACAAGTAAAGGGAAATCCGGGATAACGAAAGTACGGGTTGTAGAGAAAATGAGGAAAAAGGAATAAGGTAATGTGAGAGGAAATGACGAGATCGGAAGTGAAAAATTTTTTTTTAATGAGGGTTGGGGGGTAAGGGAAATTTGAGTTTAAAAGGGGAAGAGAAGCGATATGAGAGAATGGGAAGTATTGAGTTATGAGGAGAGAAGAAGTATTGAGAAAAGAGGGAAAATTAGGAAATGGTGACGCAAAATTTGGGAAAGGTTCAGGGGAAATTTAGGAAAGTGGACAAGTAATAGGAAATGTGGTGAAGAAAAATAAATACAAGAAGGGGTGAACAAATAGAGGAAAGAAGAGGGAGCCGTGTGGCAAGGGAGGGGAAATGTGAGATAGATAAAGTAGGGGTAGTGGGGGAAGTCTGGAAAGAGAAAATAGGTAAAGTGAGAGGGAATAAGGGGATTGAAAATAAAAACTAAAATAAAGTGAAGGTAGGGGTAGTAAATGAAAATAGAGTGAAGAAGGGATGAAGGAGTACAATTTTTATTTGCGAATTTGAAAAAAATCGAATGATTCAGTAAACAAAGCTATTATAAATTCCCTAAATCAAATAAATTGGCTCCTAATGATATTCCCACACGATATAATGTATTCACCTTGGGCGAAATGGCTCTTGCAACATAATGAATTGAAAATGAAATAGTGTTTAAACAAAGGTTAAATTGAAGAGAACATTTAAACCTGACCTAAATTATCGAATAAAATGCATTTAATTGTCGTTGACTGCACTTACTCTTCGTGCAAAAAGTTCAAAGTGCGTCGTTAAAATTCCAATTAGGGACTCAAGAAAGAAGATATATTTTCTTTATGAGTACACTATTTCCTAACTCACGCCCATGGCTTTCAGAAAAAATAAAAATTAACTTGAAGAAACTATTTTGTTGGATCTACGTGACAATTTGGTTAAATAACACCAATTTTAGTTTATTTAAGCAAATTTGACTAACCCTTCTAGATCTTTTTGTTGGGTCAACTATTAACTCCAGCTGTTAACAGAATTCTTTATATTTATATTTTTTATAGGGTTTTAAAAGATATTAGGCCAAATTCGAGTCTTTCTAGAAGATGTTTAGGAACTTTTATTGAAATTTTGAAAAATTGTTCAAAATGTAGAAAATTCTTAATAATTTTCTACGCTTTTTCCAGGAATTTTAAGAAAATGTATTAACGCTTTTGAAACCTTTAGAAAATAATTATTCAAATGTTTATTTTTTGTATTTTTTAATCTTACCAAATTAAAATATTTTTCTTTCAAATCTTCTACACTCTTTTTCGAAATCTTAGGATATTAAGTAAATGCCGAGGAAATTTTTTCTTTTCTTTCACCTTTGCAGATCTTCCAAACCTTCTTTCTAGTCTTTATAAATTATTCAACTTTTTCGTTGATTTTTTTTTAAATTTTAACATTAGAAAACCTGTTTCAAAATCTTTCGGATTCTTTTTTGACAATTTTTAAAATTCTTTTAAAATCTTTTTAAATAATATCTTTAAATTAATTTTTTGAAATAACAAATTACTTTAATTTTTCGTAGGAACCTACAATTTTTTATGCATTTTCGTGACACCTTACAAAATTCTTCAAAAATCTTTGCAAGTTATATAATATGGCGAAATTTCGCTTTTAAATCTGTTACACTTTTTTTTTAATTTTAGGAAATAATTAAAAACGTCTTTGAATGTTTTTTACTTTTATATTAGAATTTATTGTAATACAATCATTGGAAATTTTATCAAAAATACTTTGAACAATTTATTATTGTTTTTATAAATTTCATTTCACAACAGAGTTAGAAAGTTACGTTTTTTTTATTTTAACTTTTTGACTTATCTTTTAAGATTTTAATTGGAGAGAGGCAATATTTAATTCCATTTAACATAAATAATTCTTAGGTCAATTTATTATTTATACGATTTTCTTATAGGAATGCTAGAAAGTGAAAGTTTTTTCTAAAATTTTCCACTTTTTGTCCAATTTTTAATAATAGTGTGGTATAATGAATGGAATTTATCCAAAATAATTGTTCAAAATAAATTATTGTTGTTTAGAATTGTCTCTGTCTATATTAAATCTAGATATTTGCGGTTTTTTTATGAATTTTTTCACAATTTATCAAGTTTGTACCCAGAGTGATGTTATTATTAATTCAAATTAATAAAAATAATTTTTTAATGTAATTATTGTTTTAAGTGCTATTAACTTTGAATAATACTAGATAGTTGCGACTTTTTCTAAAACTTTCACTCAGAGTGCAGTTATGCTTAATTTAAAATAACAAAAATGATTGTTAAAAGAATTTATCATAATATTGATCAATATTATTTTTGAGTGATACTAGAAAAATGCGTTTTTTCGAAATATTTAACTTTTTGACCACTTTTCACTTAGAGCCAGGTGAAAACTAATCAAATTCAAGAAAAATAATTTTTCAAACAATTTACTGTTGCTTATAAGTCTTATGTGCTTTTTAATTATGAACAAATAGTAAATAATATCTTTATTTTTCAAAGACTTTTTGTTTAAATGAATAATAATATTTATTATTTTTTCCTTACTAAAAAAACAAAGGAAAGGTTAAAAAATTTTTTAAATGTCACCTTTTAGTATTTGTCTAAGAGAAAATAGTTACAAGCCATAAAGAATTATTTATTCAATTATGCTTGTTAACTTGCATTATTGATTATCTTACTAAGTAACAAGTAGATGAAAAGTTAAACATTTTAGAAAAAAATGCATCTTTTTAGAATTAAAATAAGAGAAGATAGTTATAAGCATTAATATTATTCTAAACATTTATTTTTGGTTAAGTGCATTAATTCTTACCTTATTTTGAGTTAAAAATATAGAAAAAGTCAATCATTTCAGAAAAAATTGCAACCATCGATCACAAATTATTAATAATAATAAAATATCTTTTAAACAATTAATATTGTCAAATTAAATTATTTACTACCTTCCACTAATTGAAAAATATACAAAAAGCAGACAATGATAGGAAAAAAAACCGCTACCTTTTAGCGGTTATATAAGAGAATATATTTATAAACAATAATAATTTCTTTCAACAATTGATTTTTGGTAAACTGAATTAATTATCACTTCGCTCTCAGTGGAAAATAGATAAAAAGTTAAAAATTTCAGAAGCAACCGCAATATGTTTTTATGAATAATAATTAATTGTTTACACAATTACTTTTAGTAACTTTTATTTTTTATTGTCTGGATGTAATTTAAAAGTTGAAAAACACCAAAGAAACCGCGACTTTCTGACTACCTTCTAAGAAAAAATTTCTAAAAACAATAACAAATTGTTTGCCAAATTTATTTCAATAACCGATTATTAAAAAAAGTATTTTGTTTATTAGAAAAAATTTATATTAAAAAAAACAGCGACAAGTCGTAATTAACATGGGAAACTTGAAAAACACATTTTTCACTGATGGGTTTTTGTTTTCATAAATATCAATTAGAAAAAAGATAATAATTTTTTTGCGTATTTGATCAATTTCGGGGGGGGGGGCGTATCCTTAAAAATAATAAAAATCGTAACCACGCTAGTTTGCACCTTTGAAATAAGAAAATAAAAAACGGGAAAATGGCACATTTTTTTTAATTTTCACTTTTAACGTGAAAAAATTGGATTAATTCATTTAAGAATTTTTTTTTAAATTGATTGAGGCGCACTAAGCAAGTTGTAATTATCGCTCGAAAGAGAAAGGACGGCAGGCCTACAAATGACGTACACGTACATGTAGATAATGCTCTTTACATTGCGCGTGTTTAGACAATATTTTATATTACAGATTGTAATTATGGATAAATTGTTGCATTAATCTCGCAAAAAATACAGTTTGCAAAAATTAATAAATATGGTATAGGTACTTAGGTAGATTCCATTTTAATTTTTTATTTATTTGTTTTACTTTTTTTATATATTGATATTGATTTCTTAATAATTTGAACTTATTTAGTTGTCGCAAAAATTTGACTTATAAATTAGAAAGTCGATGCTTTGTTTATAAAACAGTAGAATTCTCGGCTTAGCCCCCTGAGGCTAAGTCGGCACTTTTTTGAATGCCAATTCAATGGAAACTTTTTTTTTTGACAGGGTGTTAGCTGCGGTTCGATCAAGCACTTAATCGGCTACAAAGTGTTGCTGATCATTTTGAACTACTATGCTTTGATAATCAATTAGTAGAAAAGTCGACTCAGCCCCATGGGGCTAAACCGACACGTTTTTTCTAATCCGTTTGTTAATTTAAAATTTTTTGTTTGCTAACTTGTTAGGTGTGGTTGGATCGATATTTTAATGGATAACAAAATGTTACTGATGCTTTTGAACCAAGATGCTTTGTTTATCAATTATTAGAAAAGTTAACTTATCCCCATGGGGCTAAGTCGACAGGTTTTTTCTAACCCGTTTTTTAATTTAAAATTTTTTGTTCGCTAACTTTTTAGGTGTGGTTTGGTCGATATTTTAGTGGGTAACAAAATGTTACTGATGATTTTGAACCAAGATGCTTTGTTTATCAATTATTAGAAAAGTCGACTTAGCCCCCTGGCGCTAAGACAACTTTTTAAAGTCCTTTTTAATTGAAATATTTTGTAACAATGTCTTAGATGTGACTAGATCAAGCACTTGATTGGCTACCAAGTGTTACTGATAATTTTGATCTACGATGCTTTGTTCATCAATTAGTAGAAAAGTCAACTTAGCCCTATGGGGCTAAGTCGACACGTTTTTTCAAATCCGTTTTTTAATTTAAAACTTCTTTGTTTGATAACGCGTTAAGTGTGCTTGGATCGATAGTTTAGATGGTAATAAAATATTATTGATGATTTTGAAACAAGATGCTTAGTTTATCAATTATTAAAAAAGTCGACTTAGCCCCCTGGCGCTAAGTTGACAATTTTTTAAAGTCCTTTTTAATTGAAATTTGTTGAAACAATGTCTTAGATGTGACTAGATCAAGCACTTGATTGGCTACCAAGTGTTACTGATAATTTTGATCTACGATGCTTTGTTCATCAATTAGTAGAAAAGTCAACTTAGCCCCCATGGGGCTGAGTCGACACGTTTTTTCAAATCCGTTTTTTAATTTAAAATTTTTTGTTTGATAACGCGTTAAGTGTGGTTGGATCGATAGCTTAGTTGATAACAAAATGTTATTGCTGATTTTGAACCAAGATTCTTTGTTTATCAATTATTAGAAAAGTCAATTTAGCCCCCTGGCGCTAAGTCGCCAATTTTTTAATGTCCTTTTTAAGTGAAATTTTTTGGAACAATGTCTTAGATGCGGCTAGATCAAGCACCTGATTGGCTACCAAGTGTAACTGATAATTTTGAACTACAATGCTTTGTTCATTAATTAGTAAAAAAGTCGACTTAGCCCCGTGGGGCTAAGTCGACACGTTTTTTCAAATCCGTTTTTTAATTAAAAAATTTTTTGTTTGGTAACGTGTTAGGTGTGGTTGGATCGATAATTTAGTTGGTAACAAAATATTACTGATGATTTTGAACTACGATGCTTTGTTTAGAAAATAGTAGAAAAGTCGACTATGCCTCCTGGGACTTGATAGATACTTTTTTAAAAGTTGCTTTTAATTGAAAATTTTGTTCATTATGTATCAAGTGCGGTGGGATCTAGCATTTAATTGGCTACAAAATATTACTGATAATTTTGAACTACGATGGTTTGTTCATTAACTAGTAGAAAAGTCGACTTAGCCCCATGGGGCTAAGTCGACACGTTTTTTAATTTTCTTTTTAATTAAAAAAAAATTATGTTTGTATGTAAGACTGTATGTAGTCTGTATGATGTGTGTATGTATTTCTGTATGTTTTTTTCACTTGACGTACTCCGTTGATTTGAACATAGATATTCTTTAGTTTAAAATTCAACTAATTTTTTTAAAATGTCTGTATTTTGTTCAAGCTTTGTTTTTTGCGGTAGAATTTTAATATTTATTTAAAATTAATATTTAATTAAAAAGTCATGTACTTTGTCCGTAATCATTCCTTTTCAGCAGAAAATTAATCTTTTTGGTTGAAAATTAATTTTTTAACCAAAAATTAATTTTGTTAACTAAAAATGTAAGAAAATCTTTTATCTAAAAACTTTTTCTACCGAAATTTATTCTTTTTGGTAAAAGATCATATGTTTAATTGAGAAAACTTATTTCTCTACCTCAAAATTAAACTATTCTATTTTTTGTTGAAAATTTTTGTCTAGACATTTAATCTTTGTGGTCGCAAATTCATCTGTTTTCTTAAGCATTTAATTATTTTGTTATGAGTTTGCTTTTTTTCGTTGAAAATTCATAAATTTTGTTAAAAATTATTCTTTTTCGGTATGAAACTGCTTTTTTTATTGAAAATTAATTTTTTTAACTCAAAGTTAAACTATTACATTTTTTCGATTTTTTTTATAGACATTTAATTTTGTTGGTTGAAAATGTCCCTTTTAGATAGCAATATAATTTATTGGTTGAGAATTCAACTATTAGGTTCAAAATTCAGTTAAAAACTAAAATATTTTTTAAAAATTCATGTAGAAAATTAACCCTTAAACGGCCAAAACGCCACTACCGGTACACTGCTTTTCAACGGCCAATAACTAAGACTATTCGACACTAGAAAAAATTGAGACACA
>NC_046665.1:108007081-108082050 GCF_010883055.1 Belonocnema kinseyi | reverse complement strand
GTTCGTGATTCGTATCTGTGAGTTTCGAAATCACCTAGTTTTGATTGCGACAAATATTTCCTGCTGATTTCTTTACAGAAATTTCCAGGGCAAACTTTTTCTCCATTACTCCATGAAAAAACGTGATTTGGTTCCAATTGTTTTTGAGATGCTGTGTAGTTATGGAAAACAGATCTATATGATACATTCAGTCTGGGAAATTCCGATCCCGAATTCTCGTCAACTGATGAATCATCTCCATCAGAGCCAGAGTAATCTGGATTTGGTATGATGATACTCGTACGTTCATCATTTTCATCGGAATCCCATTCCGATTCGGAGTCTGTTGCAATTTTTGAGGCTTTATGCTTTGGCATTTTTTTTTTTTTTTGCTGGGTGTACTCGAAAATTCCCAGGATGACAATGCGGTGAAGGTGTGGTTTGATGTCAGAGTGCAATAAAGGTTACGGAGTCGTTGGAAATTTTTTATTGAAAAACTATGCGCTTTTCGGAAAATTTGTCAAGAATAAAAAGTTCTTGTAATTTTGAATTTTGCAAAAATTGTTCATGTGCAAAATCCAAAATTTTGCTCAAAACGCTTCGAAAAAATTCAGGCTTATTCCTTGGCTGATTACAAGAACTTTTTATTCTTGATGATTTTTCCGAAAAGCGCATCGCTTATTGTAAAAAAATTCATGAATGTTTTCACAAAAATTTTGCCATTAAGAAGCCATTTTGAAAATACTAAAACGAAAAATCGATCTTTGAACCATGGATTCTCAAAGTTTAGACATTTATTCCACGGGTTAGTGAGATTCCAGGTTAATTACAGACTCGAAAAGCTTTGGAAAATGGTTCACAAAAAAAAATAGGCACGAAAATCACGTTTTTTTTTGTTTAAACTGCATTTTGGGATAATAAATAAATTTTTTGAGGAATTTCATTGGCACCGTCGGAAAGAGGAGATCTTAAATAATAAAAATAAATGTGTGTCAATTTTTTCTAGTTTCGAATAGTCTTAGTTATTGGCCGTTGAAAAGCAGTGTACCGGTAATGGCGTTTTGGCCGTTTAAGGGTTAATCTCTTTCAGTTGAAAATTCATCAATTTTGTCGAAAATTTGTCTTCTTTTTGTAAAAAATCAATTAATTTAAGTGAAATTTAACTATTTCGTTTTTCGCGGAATCTTTTTCTGATATAAATTTTGTCCTTTAGTTTAAAAATTTATCTCTCTAGTTGCAATTTTATGTATTTTGTTCAAAATGATGATTTTTTGTTAGAAAATTGTTTTTTTTCTAATTTGAAATTAATTAATTTAAGTTATTATCTAATTGTTTAATTTTTCGTTGAAAGTTTGTCTTTTTTACAGGAGACAGATAATAAATAAGGGACTAGAGATAAGAGATGAAGAATCTAGTAAGGTTTAAACAAAAATTAATTAACTGACACACAAGAGTAGATGATTTTTATATTTAGTATTATTTTTTAAAAATCACCCTGTACATATAGGCTAATGTCCAATTTTTTAAATTATCTTCCTAAGATTGCATGTTCCAAGAAACCAGTTTCCAGAAGAGCGACCATTTGTAGACATACTGAAAAATGATAAAAAGTAAAAAATTAAAAAATCAAAATTGTCTCTGTTTTATTTACGTTTGTTCTCCAACCATTTTTCTTATCGAATTTGAATATTCTAGAAAAGCTGCCCAACCATAACTCCTGGCATTCAAAACATGAAAGTTTAAAAAAATTCCTTTTGAATGAAAAAACCTGGACATTTTTTGTAAATATGAAAAAGTATTTTTTCATTGAGTTCAATTTAAACTTTTTTGAAGAAATTTGAATATGATAAACCCACCATTTTTCAGTTTCAATTAATTAAACACACTATTATTTTGATTTCACGGGAAAAAATTTTTCATAATGTTTAGAGGGATAAAAAATCGTGAACATTTTTCAAAATTGAAAAAAAAAACGAATAATAAGCTTCTTAAAATTAGCAAATTACCCAAGTATACAAATTTAAATGCAAATTTCCTGAATAATAAATTTCTTGAAACACAAAAACATTGTTTTTTATAAATATTAATTATTCATTGAAAATAAAATGATAAAATTTTTGTATGAAAATTTGTTTGTAATGTTTATGTTATTTTAGGTTCAAAAAAATAATTTTGAAAAACTTTAAACAATACAGAAAATTTTCTTTGATGTAAATATATGATTTCTTTTCTAACTAGAAGAGGCCCGAAGTATAAAATCCAAAATTCAAAAAATTTGAAAAAATTTGTTTTGGTTAAATATTTTTTAATTAGTAAAAAAGACAAAGATTGTTATCAAAAAACACCAATTCTAATGTTTAAAGCTTTCTAAAATTATTATTTTTTTAATTTAATATAACAACAGTTGAGCAAAATATATTTGTCAATGAAACATTTTGTTCCAAAATATGCATTGTTTTTTTTATTACAAAAAATTTCCTAAAAATCGAAATTCTGGTTCAAAAAAAGAATTTTAAATGAAATTTGAGGTTTTAACCTGTATAGTTATAATGCATAGAACTCTCCAATTCGGACATTTTATTATTCGAAAATCTTATGTTTAGAAATTTTCCAATTCCAGAATTTTATTTATTATTCAGAAATTTCTAATCTTGTAATATTGCGAACTTTTCGGAAATTTTATTATTCAGGACTTTTTCAAGTCTGTAATTTTATAAAAATTGGGCAAATTTTCTTTTTTGGCAATTTTCTAATTCAGAATTTTATTATTCAGAAATTCTTTAAATCCTAGAATTTTTCGCTTCGTAAATTTTATTTTCCAGAAATTAAATAGTGTCGCTAAGTTTATCAGTCTGGAATTGTTTAATTCCGTAATATTATAAACATCTCGGGAAATTTTCAATCAAAAAATGTTATTATTGGGATTTTTTTAAATTTTATCCTTCAGGAACTTTTTAATTTTGTAATTTTATTTTTCTTGAATGTTGCAGTGTCGGGAATTGTATTATTCTGAATTTTTTCATTCTGTAATAATATCAACTTTTCTGACATTTTATGATTCGGTAATTTTCCAATTCTAGAATTTTATTTTTCGGAAATTTTATTATTAGGAAATTTTATTTCTTGTGCATTTTCCAGTTTGGGAATTTTATTATTTCCGAATTTATTAATTCTTTAATATTATACAATTTTCAGAATTTTTATTATTCAGGAATTTTTTAATTCTGTAATATTATAAACGCTTCGGGAATTTTATTGATTAAGAACTGTCCAATTCGGAAATTTTATTATTCGAAAATATTATATTTTGGGAATTTTTCAATTGCATAATTTTATTTATTAGTCAGGAATTTTTTTTAATTCTAGAAAATTGGAAACTTTTCGAGAATTTTATTATACACCAATTTTCCAATTCGGGAATTTTATTTTTTGTAATTTTCTAATTGGGAAATTTTGTTATACGGAAATTGTATTAATCGGAAATTTTATTATCAAGCAATTTTATTAATTTTTTAATTTGCCAATTCGGAAATTATTATTAAGCAATTTTTTTAATCTGTAATATTATAGACTTTTCCGAAATTTTATTATTCTGAAACTTTTCATTTTGGCAATTTTATTATTCGGAAATTTTATTTGTTAGGAATTTTTCAAATCGGAAATTTTGCAATGTCAGAGATTTTAGTTTATAGGAATTTTCCGGCAACCCTGAAAAATCGGTAATTTTAAAGGAAAAATTTTATTTTTATACCTGTATTGAGTTTAGCTATAATCGTCTTCATCGTCGCCTGCTCTAATTTGATTCACCAAAGTGAAAAGAAGAACTGCCACAAATGCACTAAAAATGATGAATTTTGTAGAAACCATGATTATAACTTGACTCTGATTGTATACTGGTCACTAATTTCAAGCAGCAGTCTGCGCACTTATATTCTAAATTCTTATCGCTTCTTTTTAGCTTTATCATTTGACTGGCCACTTTTTTTTAGCCTCGATAAATATTTTGACAGGCAATGAAACATTTAAAATAAATGTTTAAAAAAAGATAGAGGGTCGCATAAAAATACCGAAAACTAAAAGTCTCGACCCTGTAAAATTTTCGAACAATAAAATTTCCAAATAATAGAATTCCCTAATTGAAAAATTATAAAATTCCCGAATAATAAAATTTTCTAACAGTTTGTGTGACATTCTATAATTTGTATAATTAACTTTCTATATAATTTTTTATAATTATTAATTGTATAATTTTACAGTTTGTAATAATTGTTTGTTTTTATAACCGAATTGAAAAATTCCCGAATAACAAAGTTCCTGAGTAATGAAATTCACGAACTTGAAAATTCCTGAATAATAAAATTTCCGAATAATTAAATCCCCGAACAGTTTCGGACGACTGAGAAATGCCGAAAAATAAAATTAATGACACGTTAAAATTTTCAAATAATAAAATTCCCGAAAAATCGAATTACTAAATTGAGAAATTTCCCAATCATGTAATTTTCGATTTGCAAAATTTTCCAATAATAAAATTTCCGAAAAATAGAATTCCCGAATCGGAAAATTATCAAAGAAAAAATTCTCGAATAATAAAATTCCCGAAAAAAAATCCAGAATAATAAAATTCAACAAAAGTTTGTAATATATAACTGAATTGGAAATTTTCCCAATCACAAAATTCCTGAATTGGAAAATTTTCGAATAATAAAATTCCCGAATTGAAAAATTCCCACAGAATAAAATTTCCGAAAAATAGAATTCCCGAATCGGAAAATTAACAAAGAAAAAATTTTCGAATAATAAAATTCCCGAAAAAAAATCCAGAATAATAAAATTCAACAAAAGTTTGTAATATATAACTGAATTGGAAATTTTCCCAATCACAAAATTCCTGAATTGGAAAATTTTCGAATAATAAAATTCCCGAATTGAAAAATTCCCACAGAATGAAATTTCAGAAAAATAGAATTTCAGAACTAGAAAATTCCTCAATAATAAAATTTCCGATTTGAGCAATTCCCGAATATCAAAATTCCGGGATAATAAAACTTCCCATTTGGAAAAGTTCCAAAATGGAATTCTTTATTTGCCGAATAAAAAAATTTCCTAATTGCAAAATTCTAGCATAATAAATTTCGTGAATAATAATATTCCCGATCTGTTCATAATTTAATCAAATTGGAAAATTCCCAAATAATAAAATTTCCTAACAATAGAATTCCCGAGTAACAAAATTCCCAATTAATAAAATTACCGAATTGGAAAGTGCACGAATAATTAAATTCCTCAACAGTTTGGGACAGCTGAAAAATTTCGAAAAGTAAAAATTCCAGAATTCGAAAATTCCCTATTATTAAAATTTTCGAAAAATAGAATTTCAAAATAACAATAATTTCAAATAATAAAATTCTCGAATGATAGAATTAATAAATTTAAAAATTTCCGAATAATGTAAATTTCGATTTGGAAAACTTTCCAATCATAAAATTTCCGAAAAATAGAATTCCCAAATTGAAAAATTCTGTAAACAAAAAATTCTCGAATAATAAAATTCCCGAACAGTTTCTAATATATGACCGAATTGAATAATCCCCATACTACAAAAAATTTCTGAATAATAAAATTCTTGAAAAACCAAATTCCAGAATAATCAAATTCTTGAATAGTTTGTAATGTATAACTGAATTGGAAATTTCCCCAATAACAAAATTCCTGAATTAGAAAATTTCCGAATATAAAAATTCCCGAATTGGAAAATTCCCAAAAAATAAAATTTCCGAAAAATAGAATTTCAGAACTGAAAAATTCCTCAATAATAAAATGTCCGATTCGAGAAAATCCCGAATAACAAATTTTCGGGATAGTAAAATTCCCGAATTGGAAAATTTCCGAAATCGATTTCTTTATTTCCGAATAAAAAAATTCCCGAAAACTTGATAATTTTATCAAATTGGAAAATTCCCGAATAATGTAATTCTCGAATAATAAAATTTCGAAAAAATAGAATTCCCGAGTAACAAAATTCCCAATTAATAAAATCACCGAATTAGAAAAATCACAAATAATTACATTCCTCAACAGTTTGGGACAGCTGAAAAATTCTGAAAAATAAATTTCCCAATACTGTCAAATTTCAGAATTCGAAAATTCCTTATTAATACAATTTTCGAAAAATAGAATTCCTGAATAACAAAACTTCCAAATAATAAAATTTCCGACACTTCATAATTCCCGATTTCAAAAATTTCCGAACAATAAAAATTGCGACAAATAGAATTATTTTATAATAAAATTTAAGAAAAATAGAATTCCCGGTTTGAACAATCCCGAATAATAAAATTCCTTTATTGGAAAATTCACAAATAATTAAATTCCTCCACAGTTTAGGACGACTAAAAAATCCTCCAAAAAAGTCCGGATACCGTAAAATTCCCGAATTGGAGAATTCCCGAATAATTAAGTTCCTGAAAAATTTGGGAAGACTGAAAAATGCCGAAGAATGAAAATCACGACTCTCTAAAATTCCCAAATGATAAAATTTCCGAAAAATAGAATTTCCGAATTGTAAACTTCATAAACAATAAAATTCCCGAGTAACGAAAACCCCGAACAGTTTATAATAATCCCAAATAAGCAAATGCCCGGCTAATAAAATTCCAGAATGAGAAAACTCCTGAACACTTAAATTCCACATTCAGTATGGGACGTCTGAATATGCCGAAACAAAAAATTACCGACACTGTAAATTCCCGAATTGCAAAATTCCAGAATAATTAAATTTCCGATAAATAGAGTTCCTGAATTGGAAATTTCACCAATAATAAAATTAACGAATTAAAAAAATCCCGACACTAAAACATTCCCGAATTCGAAAATTCTAGAACAATAATAATCCCGAACAATAGAATTCCTGAAAAGTAAAATTTCAGAAAAATATAATTCCCAAGTAACAAAATTTCCAAATAATAAAATTATCAAATTGGAAAATTCACGAATAATTAAATTGCTGAACAGTTTGGAATGGCTAAAAAATATCGAATAATAAAATTCCTGACACTGGAAAATTTCAGAATCCGAAAATTCCCGAGTAATAAAATTGTCGATAAATATAATTTCCGATTAACAAAATTTCCAAGAAAGAAAATTCCGAATTATAGAATTTCCAAAGAATAGAGTTCTCGAATTGGAAAATTCCAACATATTGAAATTCGCCAATAATAAAGTTCCCGTACAACTTATAATATAACAAAATAGAAAAATTCACTTGTAATTATATTCCTGAACAGTTTGGGACGACTGAAGAATTCCAAAAAATAAAAATCACGACACTAAAATTCCCGAATTTAAAAATTCCCGAATAATACGAATTCCCAATAATAGAATTCACGAACATGCATTTTTCGAAAAAAAGAATTCCCGACCTACAAAAATCCCGACTAAAATTGTCTTCTCTCCAATTCTATTTTTTAAAATAATTTTCGTAAAACTAACATCCATTCACACCTTATCTCTCAGACCACACGCTCTTATCATCTGACCTGCTCGCTTCACCTTGCCACCCACACATGATCCGAATTTTTTCCTTTGTCTAGCATTGCCAAAGTTTTCTTCCGCGGCTAATTATATTAACCAAATTAAAAATTCCCGACAAAAAATTTCCGAATGCAAAAATATCCGCAGTACGAAATTTCCGAATTTAAAACGTTTAATTTTTCTCATAAATTTTATTCATTTATTCAAAATACAAGTATCAAGCATTTTTATTAGAAAAAAATATATCGGTGTGATTTAACGCTTATAAAATATTTTTAAAAATCTTTAATAACTCCAATTGAAAAGAAACATTCATCCAGAAATAAATTTTTCTTAATTATTATTTTATAATAAAAAAAAAATTCGAAATTTCAAACATTAAAAGTGATTTTTTGGTTAATACAAATATTTGATTATTATGTTAAAAACTATATATTTTACAAAATTATTTTTAAAAAAATTAAAATTTCAAGCCAAATAACGCACGATAAAAAAAAGTTGCTTTTTGAAAGCACTACTAGATTATTGCTACAATTTTTTGAATTTTCTATAAAACTCGAAAATTACAATTTTGACTGCGCAAAAAATAATAAAAAATCAAAGATTCCTTTCAGTTAGCAAACTATGCAAGATTCAAGTTTTAACTTGTTTTGACTAGTTGAAAAAGAATTAAATTTGTTTAATAGTTAAAACTTAATGTTGATATTTTTTTGTGAGAGCACGATGGAAAAGCATCCTGCTCCCATAAGGATGACAAAAGTATTATTATTATTTTGTTTTTTACTAAAAATGAAGGTGTTTTATTTTTGCTAGAAAATTTAACTTTAGATTATAAATTCCCTTATTTTTTCTAAAACTCGTATTTTTTAGTTAAAGATGCAATTATTTAAGTAGAAAATGCATGTTTTTAGATCATAGATTCATTTTTTTTCAAAAATTCGTCTTAATGACTTGGAAACTTAAAATTTTGAATCAGATTTTTTTCTTTATTGATCGAAAAATCTTTCTCTGTTAACAGTGCATCTTTTTGGTTAAAAACTTATTCAATTTGATTAAAAACTTATTTCTATAACTTAATATAGAACAATTCCATTTTTCGTTAAAAATTGCTTTTTTTAGTTAGAAATTTTTAGAAAGTTAAAAATTTGTATATTCCATTAAAAATAATTCTTTTTTGGTCAAATTTTTGTTTAATGGAAATTTCATCTTTTGTTGAAAATTATTTTTTTTTTTAATTAAATTTTTTAGCTAAAAGTTTAAATATTGAATTTTGTTTTAATTTTTCTTTATAGAATTTATTCTTTTTGGTCAAAAACTCATCTGCTTGGTTGAAAATCTAACAGTTTCGTGTGTGAATTTATTTTATTCACTTAAAAACTTTTATTTCCTTAACTTAAAAATAAACTATATTTTTATTTGAAATTGATCTTCAGTTAAAAATTCCCCTATATTATTAAAGATTTGTCTTTTTTTGATTTAAGATTTATCTTCTGAATTGAAAATTTAACTACTTATTCACAAATGTATTTTTATTAAAAAATGTATTTCTTTGATTGAAAATCTGACTAATTAAAAAATATATATAATTATTATTTGTTTTACTAAAAATGTAGCTATTTCTTTTTTTCCAGAAAATTGATTTTTTTTAGTTTGAAATTCCCTTATTTTTACGAAAATAAATTTGTAATGGAAATAGATCTTAGATAAGGAATTAGAAATTGGAGATAAATAATCTGGTAATGTTTAAAAAAAATTAATAAACTGACACACAAAATTAGAGGATTATGATTTTATTTTTCATTTTGCAAAATTCCCTTACATATACTCTAAAATACTAGTGTTTAAATTATCTTCCTGGGATTGCATGTTTCAAGAAACCAGCGTCCAGAAGAGTAGCCATCTATAAATTATCTGAAAAATTAAAAAAATTTAAATATTAAAATTTTTTATTTTATTCACGTATGTTTTTAAACTATTTTTCTGACCGAATTTTATAATCACACAAAAGTACCCTAACCATACCAACTTTTCACCCTCAATTTTGATTTTGATTCGACAATATTTTCTGTCCAATTCCTTGTATTTAAAAAATAAAAATTTTGAATCAAAAAATCTCATGGGATCCAAAAACTTAAATTTTGTTTAATTAAAAAAAAATTGTTTATTATTTTGATTTTGTGGGAAAAAATTTTTCGTGATGTTGAAAGGGACAAAAAATCGTCCTTTTTTTAAGTTGTTGAACTTAAAGCACAATCATTTTTTTTCGTACAAGCAAAAGAAGAGTATGAATTTAAACGATGCGTTTTTTAACACTAAGAATAAATGATAAATTCAAGAACATTTTATTTTATTATTAGGATTTTTTGAATTCTGTATTATTATAAGCTTTTCAGAAATTTCATAATTCAAATTTTCTCAATTCTGTAATATTATAAACTTTTTAGGAATTATATTATTTAAATATATTTTTTGTTTTTTTTTTTAATTTTCATATTGAGGATTTTTTTTATTCTCTAATATTCTTAACTGTTCGGAAATATTATTATTAGGAAATTTTCTAATTCGGATATTTTATGTTTTATAATTTTTCCAATTGGATAATTTTGCAGTGTCGGAAATTTTATTTTTCAGAATTTTTCAGGCGTCCCTGAAAAATTGGTATTTTTTAATAAAAAGTAAATTTTTATACCATTATTGAGTATAGATATAATCTTCTTCTTCGTCGTCTGCCTTAATCTGGTTCACGAAAGTGAAGAGAAGGACTGCCACTGATGCACCGAAAATGATAAATTTTGAAAAAAACATGATGATAACTTGACTGCTGTTGTAAACTGCCTACTAATTTCAATAAACGATTTGCGCACTTATATACTAAATTCTTATTCCTTCCTCTTTGCTTTGTCATCTTATTTTCGATTTTTTGTTTTTCAGCTTTGGTACATATTTTGACGCTTAATGAAATACAATGCTTGTAAAATTAACATGCTTTCGCATGACTGCGTTAGCAAACAGAATTTTGTCATATATCAACAACACGTTCTGGAAGATGATATTCAAAATTAATACGAGAAAAACATTAATTTTTTACTATTCATCTTCAAAATCAGGGCATAAATTAATAGAATTTTTTAATTTACCTTCTTTCTTAGAAGATTTGAAAGACTTTTCAGAAATGTTAAAATAATAATAAACAATTTGACATTTCTTTCACTGTACAATTTCCGAAAAATAGAATTCCTGAATTGGAAAATTCCTAAATAATAATATTTCCGAACAATTTAGTAATTTATAACCAAATTGAAATATTCCCGAACAACAGAATTCCTGAATAATAAAACTCCCGTAATTAGGAAATTCCCGATTTTTCAACAACAACAAAATAATAATATACGAGGCTGACAAAAAAAGGGTCTTATCTTTTTTTATTTTTGTGCTGAAATTTTAATTTTTTTAACAAATCTTTGCGGCACAATAGAGTACAGATTCAACACAATTTTCATTTTCTCGAAAAAAAATTTTTGCGGCACAATACAGCACAAATTTAGCACAATTTTTATTCTTTCGAAATTCGGATTTTTAGTTGCCAATTTCCTGGACATTAAAAATTTATCTTTTTTTGTGGCAGTATAACTATTCTTGGCTGAAAATTGATTTATTGTCTTAAAAATTATTCTTTATAGTTTTTTAAACAAAATTAATTGTTTGCCCAGAAATTTAACTGCTGAGTTTTTCTTCGAAATTTTTCTTGACAGAACTTTAATCTTTTTGGTCAAAAACTTATCTGCTTGGTTGAATATGTAACTATTTTGTTTTAAGTACCGGAATTTCAATAATTAGGAATTTTCCGTGTAGTAGCAATATACGTTTTTTGAGAATTTTATTATTAAAGAATTTTTCAGTTTTGAAATATTATAAAATTTTATGGAATTATATAATTCGGGAATTTTATTATTAGAATATTTTATTCTTTTGTAATTGTCTGCTTCTGGAATTTTGTTAGTCATCAATTTTTCAATTCTATAATATTATGGACATTTCGGAAATTTTATTCTTTGACAATTTTTTTCTTTAAGCATTTTCTAATTCGGGAATTTTATCATTCAGGAATTTTTAAATTCTTTAATATCAATAACTTCTACGAAATATTATACTTCCGGAATTGCACTATTAGAATATTTTATTTTTTGGTAATTTTCCACTTTGGGACTTTTGTTAGTCATGAATTTTTCAATTCTGTAATATTATAAACATTTCGGAAATTTTATTCTTTGGAAATTTTTGTCTTTAGGAATTTTGTAATTCGGGAATTTTATCGTTCCGAAATTTGTTAATTCTTTAATATTATTAACTTCTACGAAATTTTATTATTCGGGTATTTAATTATTCGAAAAGTTTTTTTTTCAGGAATTTTCCAATTCGGCAATTTTATTATTCAGGAATTTTCTTATTTTGCTTCATTATAAGCTTTTCAGGAATTTTAATATTAAGGGATATTTTATTCTGAAATAAAAAGGACTCTTTTTAAGAATTTTCTTATTCGGAAATTTAGTTTTTTGGGAATTTTCCAATTCGGACATTTATTATTCAGGAATTCTTGAATTCTGTAATATTATCAACTTTTCGGAAATTCTATTTCTCGGATATTTTATTTTTTCGAAATTTTCCAATTCGGGAATTGTATTCTTCAAGATTTTAAAAATTTGGTAATATGATAAACTTTTCGGCAATGTTTATTTTTAGGAATTTTCCAACTTGTGAATTTGATTATTCAAGAATTTTTAAATACTGAAGTATTATAAGCTTTTCAGGAATTTTATCATTGGAGGATTTCGTAATGCTGTTATTTTGTGAACTTTCAGGAATTCTATTGTTTGTATATTTTAGTTTTGGGCTATTTTCCATTTCGGGAATTTTAATACAAGTAAAGCTTCCAATTCTGTAATTTTATAAACTTTTTGGAATTTAATTTTTTTGAAATTTAGTTTTTTCGTAATATTCCAAGTTTTGGAATCTTATTATACAGGACTTTTTGAATTCTGTAATATTATAAACTTTTTTAGAATTTTATTATTCGGAAATTTTATTTTATTTTTTCGAAATTTTTCAATGGAGGAATTTTATTGTTAACTAATTTTTTAATTTTTCAATATCATCAACTTGTACGAAATTTCCTAATTCGAGTATTTTATTATTTGGAAATTTTATTTTTTAGGAATTTTCAAATTCGGGAATTTCATTATTCAGGAATTTTGCAATTTTGATGTATTAAAAGCTTTTCCAGAATTTTATTATTTAGTAATTTTTCAATTCTGTAATTTGTATTATTATTATATATATTATTATATTATTAAATCTGTAGGAATTTTCAGGAATTTCATTTTTTGGGGATTTTCCAATGAGGGAATTTCTATAATTAGGCATTTTTTTATTCGGTTGCACTATAAGTTTTCTTGAGAATTTTATAATTATTGAATTTTTCAATTCTGAAATATTATAAAATGTTATGGAATGATACAATTTGGGAATTTCATTATTAGAATATTTTATTTTTTGAGAATTCTCCGCTTCGGGAATTTTGTTCTTCATGAATTTATCAATTCTGTAATATTATAAACTTGTCGGGAATTTGATTATTTCGAAATCTTATTCTTTAGGAATTTTCCAATTCCGAAATTTATCATCCAGGAATTAACTAATTCTTCAATATTATCAACTTCTACGGAATTTTTATTTTTTAAGAATTTTCGAATCCGGGAATTTCATTATTGAGGAATTTTTTTATTTTGTTATAATATAAGCTTTTCCGGAATTTTATCTTTCGGATATTTTATTTTTGGAACTTTTGCGCTTCGGGAATTTTGTTAGTCAAGAATTTTTTAATTCTGTAATATTACAAACATTTCGGAAATTTTTTTATTTGGACATTTTTTTCTTCAGGAATTTTCTAATTCTGGAATTTTATCGTTTAGGAATTTTTTAATGCTTTAATATTATTAACTTCTACGAAATTTTATAATTCGGGAATTTTACTATAAGGATATTTGATTTTTTGGTAATTTTCCGCTTTGGGACTTTTGTTAGTCATGAATTTTACAATCCTGTAATATTATAAACATTTCGGAAATTTCATTATTTGGAAAAGTTTTTCTTTAGGAATTTTGTAATTCGGGAATTTGTCGTTCAGAAATTTTTTAATTCTACAATATTATTAACTTCTACGGAATTTTATAATTCGGGAATTTGATTATTCGAAAAGTTTATTTTTGAGGACTTTTCCAATTCGGGAATTTCATTATGCAGGAATGTTATAATTGTATTTTGTTATAAGCATTTCAGGAATTTTAATATTAAGGGATTTTTGATTCTTAAATGAAAAGGAATCTTTTTGGGAATTTTCTTATTTGGAAAATTTATTTGTTTGGAATTTCCCAATTCGGAAATTTTATTATTCAAGAATTTTTAAATTTCGTAATATTAAAAACTTTTCGGGAATTCTATTTCTCAGATATTTTATTTTTCGGAATCTTTAAATTCGAGAATTGTATCATTTAAGATTTTTTGAATTCTGTAATATTATTAATTATTCGGGATTGTTATGATTCTGAAATTTTATTTTTTAAGAATTTGCGAATCCGGGAATTTCATTACTGAGGCATTTTTAAATTTTGTTATAATATAAGCTTTTCCGGAATTTTATCTTTTGGATATTTTATTTTTCAAACTTTTCAATAGCGGAGTTTCAATAATTAGGATTTTTTATTCTGTAGCACTATAAGTTTTTTTAAAAATGTTATTAATAAAGAATTTTAAAAATTTGAAATATTATAAAATTTTATGGAATTATATAATTCGGGAATTTTACTATTAGAATGTATATATTTTTTGTTTTCCTTTCGGGGAATTTATTTAGTCATGAATTTTTAAATTGTGTAACATTACTCGTATAAACATTTCAGAAATTTTATTATTTGGAAATTTTATTCTTTAGGAATTTTCTAATTCGCGAATTTTATCGTTCAGGAATTTTTTAATTCTTCAATATCATTTACTTCTACGGAATTTATAATTCGGGAATTTGATTATTCGAAAAGTTTATTTGTGAGGACTTTTCCAATTGGGGAATTTCATTGTGGAGGAATGTTATAATTGTATTCTATTATAAGCATTTCAGGAATTTTAATATTAAGGAATTTTTTGTTCTTAAATGAAAAGAATTCTTTTTGGTAAATTTCTTATTCAGAAATTTTATTATTTGGGAATTTTCCAATTCGGAAATTTTATTATTCAGGAATTTTAAAATTCTGTAATATTAAAGACTTTTCGGGAATTCTATTTCTCGGATATTTTATTTTTCGGAATTTTCCAATTCGAGAATTATATCATTTAAGATTTTTCGAATTTTGTAATATTACCAATTATACATGAATTTTATTATTCGGAAATTTTATTTTTTAAGAATTTTCGAATCCGGGAATTTCATTATTGAGGCATTTTTCAATTTTGTTATTTTATAAGCTTTTCCGGAATTTTATCTTTCGGATATTTTATTTTTCAAACTTTTCAATTGCGGAGTTTCAATAACATTATAAACGATTCAGAAATTTTATTATTTGGAAATTTTATTCTTTAGGAATTTTCTAATTCGTGATTTTTATCGTTCAGGAATTTTTTAATTCTTTAATATTATTAACTGCTACAAAATTTTATAATTCGGCAATTTGACTATTAGAATCTTTTTTTTTTTGGTAATTTTCCGCTTTGGGATTTTTTTTAGTCATGAATTTTTCAATTCTGTAATATTATAAACATTTCGGAAATATTATTATTTGAAATTTTTTTCTTCAGGAATTTTTTATTTCGGAAATTTTGTCATTTAGGAATTTTTTAATCATTTAATATTATTAACTTCTATAGAATTTTATAATTCGGGAATTTGATTATTCAAAAAGTTTATTTTCAGGAATTTTTCAACTCAGGAATTTCATTATTCAGGGATTTTTTTATTTTGTCTTATTATAAGCTTTTCAGGAATTTTAATATAAAGAGATTTTTTATTCTGAAATAAAAAGGAATCCTTTTGAGAATTTTCTTATTTGAATATTTTATTTTTTGGGAATTCTCCACTTCGGAAATTTTGTTCTTCATGAATTTATCAATCCTGTAATATTATAAACTTTTCGTGAATTTGATTATTCCGAAATCTTATTCTTTAACAATTTTCCAATTCGGAAATTTATCGTTCAGGAATTAATTGATTCTTCAATATTATCAACTTCTACGGAATTTTATTGTTCGGAAATTTTATTTTTTAAGAATAATTTTCATAAAATTAAAAAGAAAATTCAACACAATTAAGAATTAAATGCCTGAAGGTCTTGCGGATTTTTTTAGAAGTTTTGGAATCTTCTAGAATTGTAGAAAATAGCATTCTTTTAAAATGTTATTAAATCATTTAAAATCGCGTTCAATTTTCTCTTAATTTTATTTCTTCATAATTCAGAAAGAAACAAACTTGTCACGACTAATAAAATTTCCGATTTTAAGCATTCCCGAATTCTAAAATTCCCGATTAATAACGTTTTCGAAAAATAGAATTCCCAAATCGCAAAATTCCCCAATAATAATATTCCTTAATTATTACATTACCAAATAAAAAATTACTGAATAATACAATTTCCGAATAATAGGATTTCCGATTTATAAACTTCTCGAATTATAAAATTCTCGAATTGCGAAATTCAGAAAACTCTCGAATAATAAAATTACCGAATAATAAAATTTCTGTATAATAGAATTCCAAAATTATAACAATCTCAAATTATAAAATTGCTAAATAATAAAAATCTCGAACAACAAAATTCCCGAACTTGAAAATTTCCGACTAATAAAATGCCCCTTTTTTTAAATTCCTGAATTTAAAAATTCCCGAATAATAAAATTCCTAAATTGGAAAAGTTCCAAATAATAAAAATCCCTATTTATACCATTCCCAATTAAAAAATTAGTGAATATTACAATTTCTAAATGATAAAATTTCCGATTTATAACCATCCCGAATTATAAAATTACAGAAATTAAAATTTCCTGACTTTTGAAATTGACAAATTATAAAATTCTAAAATTATAAAATTATAAAATTATAAAAATTACTGTATATTACAATTTCCGAATGATAAAATTCCCCATTTGTAACCTTCCCGAATAATTAAATTTCCGAACAACAATATTTCTTATTTATAGCATTTTCGTATAATGAAATCCCGAATTGAAAATTTGTTTGATAATATATTTCTCTAATTACAACATTCTAGATTATAATAAAATTCCCGTATCGGAAATTTTCCTAATAATAAAATTCCGGAATTTAAACGTTCTCGAAAAACGAAATTCCCGAAAAATTGCTAAATTCCCATATAATAAAATTCTCGAAAGACAACAATCCAACTAGGAAATTTCCGAATTATCAAATTTTCGAATTTAAATAATTTAAACAATTTCTTCTGAGTAAATGTTTTTTATTTATGCAAAATGCAACAATAAAATATTACTATCAAGGAAATGTTTTTCAAATTTTTATATTTTTATAAATTATTGTTTGAATTTAAAATAACAATAAAGTTATAAAAATATAGATATTTTTGGATGAGAAATTTTGTTTGAAAATATGCATAGTATTATCTGGAAATAACAAAAAGGATTCTTGAATTTCTTAAAGGGAGAATTTTATTTTTGGCACACTTTATAATTCAGTACTTTCATTATTTAGGAATATAGTAATTCGCCAATTTTATTTTTCGAGAATTTATTAGTCTGGATTTTTATTATTCGGGAATTTTATTTTTGGTGAATTTGCGAATTCGGGAATTTCAGTTTTGGGTAATCTGTTTTTTGGAACTATTGCGTTGTCCCACGTGAACTTTATTATTCGGGAAATTACAGATTTTATAATAATATAAATGTTCGAGAATTTTTACTGAGGAAATTTTATCATTCAGGCATTTTATAATTCATAAATCTTATTATTCGGTAAAATTATAACCTTTTCCTTAATTTTTAAATGAGGAAATTTAATTATTCAGACATCTTCTAAATCATGAATTTTATTATTTTGGAATTTTATAATTTGGGAATTTCGTTTTTCCGTGAACTCATAATTCAGGAATTTTATTATTAGGTAATTTTCCAATTCGGGAATTTTATTATTCGGAAATTTTATTATATAAAAATTTTCAAACTTTATAATATTATGAACTATCGGGATTTCTTTAATGGGGGAATTTTATTGTTAGAGAATTTTTATATTCTGAAATTTTTATTATTGTTAAATTTTATTATTCGGGAATTATATTATGGGGAAATTTTAAGATTTCGGAATTTTATTATTCGGACATTTTACTATTCGATAATTCTTTAATTAGGGTTTTTTATATTTCGGAAATTTTATTTTTTGCGTAAATTTTATCATTCAGGAAATGTCCAATTCGGGAATTTTAAAATTTGTGAAAATTTACAAAATTTTGTTTGAAATGTTGATTTTTGGGAAATAAAAAATAAAATAATTTAGAAAGGCTCCAATCGAATAATAAAACTATTTAAAATTCTTGGGAAATTTCTAATTGTTCTTTGTTTTTAAATAAACTTACAAAAAATTTAAAGACATTTTAAAAAATTTCCAAAATCTTTTAAAAACAATTGGTTATATTCCAGGAATTATATTATTAACGAATTTTTTAACTCAGGATTTTCATTATTCAAGCATGCTATAAATTCGGAATTTTATTGTTCGGGAATCTTATTATTCAAAAGTTCGCCAATTTGGAAGTTTTATTATTCGAGAATTTTATTATTTGAAATTCTGTAATATGGAATTTTTTTATTCAAGAATTTTATAATTCGAGAATTTGATTAGTCGAGAATTTTCTTTTTCGGGAATTTCATTATTGGGAAATCTTATAATTTGGGAATTTCATTATTTAAAAATTTTCCAATTCGGCAATTTTATTACTGTAGAATGCTATGATTCAGAAATTTTATTATTCAGGAATTATATTATTTTAGAATTTTATTATTGGAGAATTTTATAATTCAGAATCTTTTATTTTAAATATTTTCTTTTTTTCCGGGATTTTATTTTTCGAGATTTTGTAATTGCCCACGAAAAAACTTGAAATTTCCACATTTTTTATGTTACCGACATTCTTTATTGGTAAAAATAAAAATTATTAAAGTACCAAATAAATCAAAAAAAATTTAAGACTCTTGTGAAAATTTCCATTAATTTTTGTTTTTAAATAAATTTGCAAACGATTTCAAGACATTTTAAAGATTTCCAAAATTGAACAAAAAGAATTGGCAAGATTTTAATGCAATTTTCTGAAATTATGTACAATATGCTATAAATTTTGTTAAAAAATCCAATAATTTTAATATATACTTCGAACATATCAAAGCCTGAGAAAAATTTTAATGATTTTTTAATGAAAAAATTATTTCCAAGAGAAAATTTGGAAATATTTCAAACCATCTCAAAATGTTTCCAAAATTGTTGGAAATTTTCGTAATAATTTTTTTTGATTTATAAAAAGTTCCAATCATTTCAAAATATATTTAGGAAATTTAGAAGTTTCGATGAGAATGAAAATATTTCAAAACTTGAAATAATTCCTAAAAATTTAGAAAAACATTTGTAATTTCTTCCTAAGTTTGAAAATATTAATATTTGAAGATTTCAATTTATATGTAACCAGAAATAATTTATTTATTAACAAATTCCGTTTTGCTATTTAGCTATAAGAAAAATCTGTAAGGGGCTTGATATTATAAATTATTATTTAAAAAATTAAACTAATTTCAGAAAAAATGAAATTTATATATATATGCCCAATCTATACATTTTCTTCTTATATTAGTTTTAAAAAATTGATAATTTCTTAATTAATCCTGTAACTGACTTAGCTTCTGTAAGATTAGTTAAATAAATAAAATAAAATAAAGATTTGGTCTAAAACAGGATTGGACCTTAATTTCAACAAATTATTACTTTTTTATAATGCTTATAAAATAATAATAATGATAATAATAATAATTTTATCGCTGCTAACATTAGGTATTATAAGCAAGGCGCATTAAATTTGTTTACTTTTTATATGCGCACTCAATTGTGTGAAAAAATATGGTTCAATATCACGGGGTTTTGATAAACGATGAGAAGTAATTTATTTTCACAAACAAGAGAGGTGACAACATCAGTTGTCTAAATTGAAATCAAGTTTGTTTTTATCAAAAAATTAACGACGGAATATTTTCAGCTTGTTTTTAGTTTATTTATCTACAAATAAACCCAAAGAGGCACAATAAGTATTATTTAAACTTTAAAATTATTCTTAAAAAATAAATAAATAAAGGACTTCGTCTTATTTTTAAATTTTTCTGTCATAATGCAAGAAAATCATAAAAAATGTAGGTAAAATTTAGAAAAATTAGTAACGAATGTCGTAAATTTAAGATGCGGCCACATAAAATAATGAGAACAGTACTAAAAGTTTCTTTTATTTTTGCCATGGAAAAGTTTGGAAAATTTCAGAATATTTTTAACGATTACTTTGGATGAATAACTTTTTAAGTAGAGCCTCAGAGCATAATTGGTTTTAATATGCCACTCATGGATGGTGGTGTTTCGGGTTCAAATCCGGGCAGAGGCAGATATTTTTCTGTTATTTAGAACTCATTTGATCAATGTAATCATCATTTATAAGTAAAGATTGCATTAATTTTGATAAAGATCTCACTTCCAATATAAAAATATTAAACTAAACAAAAATATGAAAAATAACAAAATTAGCGATAGGTATAAAATGAAATAAAAAGACACTCAGAATTATAAGAAAAATAGGTCACCTTATTTTTCAGAAGAGAGTCATATTTTACGAAATTCAAATTGGAAGATAAGCGATAAGTAGATCTTTTTCATCCCGAGAGTCATTGATGAGAATTTCATAGCAGGTTGTAACAAAAAAAATGATATTGAATTATAACATATTCGTCAATAATTAGAGAAAAATTTAAGACTAATACAAAATAAGACCAAATACTAGTATTACCAATATTTACACAAGAAATAAAAAACTTCCCAACTTATAAAATATCTGAATTTAAACAATTAATTTTTTATCAATATTATTGATTAAAATAACAATAATTAAATAGAAAACATAGGTTCAGGATTTAAAGTTTCTTAACTTATTGTTTGAATTTAAAATAATAATAATTTCAAATTTATTTCTAAATAACATTATTTTTAAATTATTGTTTTTTTAAATTCAAAAAATAAATTTCAAAACTTTAAACATTAAAAATATTTTTTACATGATAATAATATTCGGTAATTTCACTATTAGAAAATGCAATCACTCCAAAATTGTATTATTCAAGAATTTTATAATTCGAAAATTTATTATTATTATTATTTGGGAATTTTAATACGCTTGAAATTTCAAATTCTTTAATATTATAAACTGCCCATAGGGAATTTTATTATTTGGTTATTTTTAATTGGAATTTTTCTTATTAAAAAATTTTTCAATTCGGGAATTTTACTGTACGGAAATGATATAATTCGGAAATTTTATTGTTCGGAAATGCCATAATTCAGAAATTCCGAAATTTTATTATTCAAGGATGTTATAATTCGAAAATTTATTAATATTGATTAGGAATTATATTAAACCCAAATTTTCAAATTCTGTAATATTATAAAGTATCTATACGAAATTTTATTATTCGATAATTTTTTACTTCGGGTATTTTATTAATCGGGAATTATTCAATTCAGGAATTTTATTTTTCGGAAATTTTATGTTCAGGAATTTTAATATTCAGGAATGTTAGAATTTGCAAATTTTATAGTTTGATAAGGTTAAAATTCATAAATTTCATTATACGGGAATTTAAAAATTGTTTAATATTATAAACTACGTACACGAAATTTAATTATTCCTTAATTTTTTAATTTGGCTATTTTATTATTCAGGAATTTTTCAATTCTGAATTTTTATTATTTGGGAATTGTATAGTACAGAATTTTAGTATATGGGAATACTATAATTAGGAAATTTTATTACTAGGGATCGTTATGATTCAGAAATTTTATTATTCTTGAATTTTATTATTCGTGTATTTCATTATACGGAAATTTTTGAATTTTGTAATATTAAAAACTGTCAAGAGTTTCATTATTCGGGAATATTCTAATTCGGAAATTTTGGTTTTTGGTAGTCTTACCATTAGTTAATGCCATAATTCCGAAATTTTATTTTTCAAGAATCTTATAATTATAAAATTTATTATTATTTTTCAATTTTATTACTCTTGAAATTTCAAATTCTTTAATATTATAAACTATCTGTAGGCAATTTTATTATTTGGTAATTTTTTAATTCGGGTATTTTAGTATTCAGGAATTTTTCAATTCAGATATTTTATTTTTCGGAAATTTTATATTCAAGAATTTTAGAATGCGGGAATGCTAAAAATAGGAAATTTTATTAATCAGGAATGTAATAATTCAGAAATATAATTATTCGGGAATTTCATTATACAATTTTAAAATTTTGTAATATTATAAACTGTAGGGAATTTCGTTATTCGGGAATTTTGTGATACAGGAATTTTTAAATTCTTTGATACTATAAACTGTCAATAATTTTATTATTCGAGAATTTTTCAATTTCTGAATTTTTGAATTCGAGAATTTCTCAATTCAGGAATTTTTATTATTCGAAAATCTTATATTCGGGAATTTTAATATGCAGGAATTTTATAAATAAAAATTTTATTATTTGAGAATTTTATTAAACCAGAATATTCAAATTCTATTATTTTATTACTCAAGAATTTTTCAATTCGGGAATTTTATTTTTTGGAAATTTTATGTTCGGGAATTTCAGTATGTGGAAATTCTATAATTCGGGAATTTTAATCTGCGAAAATGCTATAATTCGAAAAAAATTTCATTCGAAAATTTCATCTTTTGGGAATTTAACTGTTTAGGAATTTTCAGTAGTCCCATAAACCCGAAACATTTTTCCTATAAAATATAATCATTTATGAATAAAAGAGATTTCTCTCTTGCCAAATTAATTTTATTTGTTGCTTTAAATTATTAATTAAATATCTCAAAAGATGTAAAATAATTTTGATTATCTTTATTAAATATAGATATAATCACCGTCAGATTCGTTATTATATGAGTTCTTATCATACAAATTGAAAAGAACAACTGTGAAAAGTAGTTCAACGAAAGAAAGCATGATTCAGCCAAAATTGTTTGATTTGCAAAATACTAAGAAATATTGGCGTTATATAAAATTATTACAATAATCTCTCTTTCAAACAACTGGGCAAAACATTGAGTGATAAATATTTATCTTCATAATTTAAGCACTTGCGTCATTGAAGATTACCTGGGATATAATTGCAGTCATTGCATTCATGGAAAATTATTTCAAACGTTTTAAACTGTCTTATTTCAGATAACATTTTCTAGATTTAACCATTGCGTATTAAATCATTTACTAAATTTTGAAAATTTATTCTAAAGTTTTGAATTTCTTTATTAATATTTTGAATCTCCAAAATTGTTTGAAATCTTAAATATTTTATATTTTTTTAACTCTTTTAAGATTTCCGGATTTTTTAAAAATCGTTTTCACTTTTTCTGAAGTGTTTTGGAAATTTTTTTAAATCTGAATTCTTTGAACTTTTTGTGAAATATGACATTTTTTTAATTCTTTAAATTTTTTGTGAAATCTTTCCCTTGAACTTTCTGTGAATTTTTGAAATTGTTTTGTAAATTTTCTCGAAATCTTAAATCTTTTATATTTTTCGGAATTGGTTTAAAATTACCTTGATTTTTTTCAATCCTATGCACTTTTTTTAAAATGTTAACATTTTTCTAATTTGAAATCTTTGAGATTTTTGTTAAAGACGCAATTTTTCAAATTCTTTGAACTTTTTGTAAAATCTTTCTGATTTTTTTTTAAATGTTTGAAACATTTGGTAAATATAAAATGGTTAAATTTATTGATATCTTTGATCATTTTGTGAAATCTCTCTAGAAATGTTCTTGAGATTGTTTGAAATTACCTAAAAGTTTTAGAAATCCTTTGAACTTTCTGTGAATTTTTGAAATTTTTCCTAAGGTTTTGTAATTTTTTTGAAATCTTTTATATTAAACTGAATTCGCTTAAAATTAGCCGTGAGATTGTTTGAAATCAACTAAAAATTTTAGAAATCCTTTGAACTTTTTCTCAATTTTTAAAATTTCTCCTAAGGTTTTTAAATTTTTTAAAATTTTTTTAAAATCTTCGATCTTTTATATTTGTTTGAGCTGGTTTAAAATTAGCCGAAATGTTTTGAAACCCTTTAAACATTTTGTGAAATGTTTTTGAAATGTTTTTAAATCTGAAATCTTTGACATTTTTGTCAAATACGAAATTTTTTAATTCTTTGAACGTTTTGTAAAATCTTTCCGAAATTTAAAAAAAATGTTTGACATATTTGGTCAATATTACATTTTTTAATTTATCGATATCTTTATCATTTTGTGAAATCTCTCTAAAAATGTTTGTGAAATTTGAAATTTTTGGTACATGAACTCTAAAATTTTTTCTAAGGCTTTGAGCTTTTTTTAAATATTTTAAAGCTTTGACGTTTTTAGGAAATCTGAAATATTTTTAAATCTTTATAATCTTTGAACTTTTTGTGAAATCTTTTTGAAATGTTTGGGTTATTTTAAATCTTTGGAATTCCTATAAATATATTTTTTTAATTCTTTAAAAATATTGAATTTTTATTCATTTATATCTTTAAGCTTTTTCTGAATTCTGACATGTTTTCTAAGGTTTTGAGATTGATTTAAATATTTGAACTTTTTGTCAAATGTTTCGAAAATATTTTTTTAATCTCTCAAATCTTCGTAAAAAAAGAAATTTTTTGAATCATTTGAAATCTTTGAACTTTTTGTAAATTCTGACACTTTCTCTAAGATTTTGAGATTTTTTTACATTTCACATCTGGGAAATTTTTAGGAAATCTGCAATTTTTTGAAATCTTTAAAATTTTTGTGAAATATTACATTTCCAGATTCATTGATTTCTTTGAACTTTTTGTGAAATCTTTTTGTAATGTTTATGAAATCTGAAATCTTTTAAACATTTGTGAGATTGTTTGTTATCACCTAAAAGTTTTAGAAATCCGTTGAACTTTTTGTGAAATTTTTTATATTTTATCTAAAGCTTTGTAAATGTTCTTAAATATCAAAAAAAATTTAAGCTTCTGCGTAATCGGAAATGCATTGAAATTTTTTTAATCTTTGAACTTTTTATGAAATTTTTTATATTTTTGTGAAATCGTTAAAATTAACTTAAATTTTTTAATTTACTTTAAAATTTTTTCGAAATATTTCATATTTTTACTAAGGTTTCATAGATTCGTTTCAATATTTCAAATTTTCGAAGTTATTTCAAAATTAGAAATTTTTTGAAAACTTTAAATCTTTCAACTTTTTGTGAAATCTTTAATATTTTTATAAAATTGTTTGAAATTACCTAAAATTGATTGAAATCCTTTAAACTCTTTGTGAAATGTTTGACACTAGTACTAATGTTTTGCAAATTTTTTCAAATTTGAAATTTCTGGAGTTTTTCAGAAATCCGATATTTTTTTTTTATTTTTAAGCTTCTTTTGAAATCTTTAAAAATCTGGAATCTTTGATATTTTGTGAAATCGGTTGAAGTTACATTTGTTAAAATCCTTTCAATTTTTTATGACATTTATTAAATTTTTTGAAATATTTTTAATCTTTGAAAATTTTTTTTAATTCTTTAGCCTTTTTGACCTATTTAGAAATTTTTAAAAAGTTTCTCAATCTTTTCTAAATATTTTAAATCTTTGAAACTTTAAGAAAATCTCAAATTTTTTTCAACTTATAAAGACTTTAAACTTTTTCTTAAATCTTTTGAAATCTAAAATCAATAATATTTTTGTGAAAATTGTTGGAAATCAACGGAAATCTATTAAAATCCTCTATACAATTTATCACATCTTTGATATTTTTGTGGATTTTTTGGAAATTACCTGAAATTGGTGAAAATCCTTTAAAAAATTGGCGAAATATTCTAAAATCTGCAATCTTAAATTTTTTTTTTAATCGGTTGAAGCTACCCCAAATTTTTTTAAATTCTTTCATCTTTTTGTGTCATTTATGGATTTTTCTAATATTTAGGAACTCGGAAATTTTTAAAATCTTTTATATTTTTTTGAACTCGTTTAAAATTAGCCAAAATGTTTTGAAGTCCTTGGATTTTTTTGTAAAATGTTTTTGAAATGTTAAGGAATCTGAAATTTGTGAAATTTTCGTGAAATATGAAATTTTTTAATTCATTGTTATATTTTAAATCTTCGAAATCTTAGCCAAATCTGGCAAATTTCTATGAAATCTTTTCACAAATTTGCAAAAAGATTAAAATTTGCGTATAGTCATTTAAAATTTTTGTGAAAATATTTGAAAATATTTTGAAAAATCATCTAAAACTTAATTCATCAAAATAAAAAACAATTCCAAATTTTCTCATGAATATTACGAATTTTTTTTAATATCTTTAAATCTTTCAAAAATCGTAAAAACCTTTTTTCAAAGTTTTCAGAAATATAAAATTTTATTATAAAAACTTAAAAAATTTACATTTTGTGTAACATTTTTTTAAATCCCATTAAATCTTGTATTAGTTTGAATTCTTTCTTAATTTGCGGATCATATTCACGAAGTGAATTATTAATAATTTATTAATAGTTTATACAATTTAATTTTTTTTATTTTTGAAAAGTTTCAAATCCTGGAATTTTTTTAAGTTGCGTTCAATGAATGAAGTTGAGCATTATTATTAATAATTTAAGCGTTAAAATGAAAATATTTGTAATTATTCAAAA
Organism: Belonocnema kinseyi; assembly: GCF_010883055.1. Classification (NCBI taxonomy): domain Eukaryota; kingdom Metazoa; phylum Arthropoda; class Insecta; order Hymenoptera; family Cynipidae; genus Belonocnema; species Belonocnema kinseyi. Next base: position 108,055,551 of record NC_046665.1, on the reverse strand, counting down.
TTCACATAAATTATTTTCGAATTTAGGTATTTCAAAGGTATATCAAACCAAAATCCGTTTTCCTTGAATTTGTTTTTAAAATGTGAGCATTTGTTGATATAATTTGTCATCTGACATAGTTTTTGAAGGACTGTGGAATAGGAAATTCTTTAGAAAAAAACATACTTTCCTCTTATGGTAAACATTAGTTTGAAGAAAAATATTTTTTTTTCCAAAATTATCTCCGCCGAGAGTAGACTATGCGATATGCATGCTGATTACATATTTCTTTTTTAAATGACGTCATTTTCGAATGAAGATATTTTTAAGATTTCCACGGACTCTAAATAGTTTTAATATAATACTAAAATTTTCTTATCATTAACTTGAAAATTGTAAGTGATTTCTTATTTTAGAAAGTTAATATTAACAGAAAATTTCCAAAAATTAAATCGAAAACAAATTTTAACGAATAAATAACAATTGATCAATTATTACTACAGACAAAGTTTATGTAGGTTTCAGACAATTTAAAAGTTTTAAAGGGAATAAAAAATAATTGAAAACCGCCAAAAAAATTTTATTTATAAAACAAAATGCAGATTTGTTAAGATTTCAAACAAAAAATTTAGAATCTTTTTAAACATTAAAATAATAATTTAATTAATTTATTAAATTTGTAGAAAAATATGAATGATTTTTTATTTTGACAAATCAATTCAAAGAAAATATTTAAAAAGATTTTAAAAGATTTTCAAGATTGCAAAAACAAATCTAGAATATTTTGAAGAGAGTTTTTTTAATGTTGCATGATTTATTTAAAGTTTTGTGCAAAATTTGAATCATTATCAATATTATTTACCAAGTTGAGAAAATTCTTGAAAATAATTTTTGCCAATATTTCAATAAGTATAAATAAAATGTAAAATTTTAAAGATGCTGTAATAAAATTTTAAAGCTATTTAAGAATTTTCAAAATTTTGAATATCATAATAAAAATTTCCTTAAGAGATCTGTCAAGAAAAAAAAACAAGTTCTAACCAATAAATAACAATTGATCAACTATTACTTTAGACAAAATTCAGGGTTCATTTAAGAGATATTGATCGATTTTGCAAAGATTAAAAAATAATTGAAAACTTGAAAAGATTCGAAAAAATGTAATTCAAAATGTGCATTTTTTAAGTCTTTCAACAAAAAATTTAGAAGCTTTTTAAACATTAAAAACAACAATTTATTAGGGTTCTAGGAAAATGAGAATGATTTTTCGTTTCTACAACACACTTTCAAGAGAATATTTGAAAATATTTTCAAAGATTTTCAACATTGTAAGAAAAATCTTGTAGATATTCAAGAATTTTTTTTTAATTTTGAAAGATTTATTAAAAGTCTTAGAAAAAGTTTGAATAGTTTTTAATTATATTTAGAAGATTCAAAAACAATTTTGAAATAGTTGAATATTTCTAAAAATTTCAGTAAGAATAAAATAAAATATAAATTTTTCATGAAATTGAAATAAGATTTTAAAAACTTAAAAAATTCAAATTACATTAGAATGCAAATTAAAAATCTTATCACACGTGCAATAATCAAATTAATGCAAACTCCTGATTTTGAAGCTTTTAGGGATTTTCAAAGATTTTAATATAATAATAAAATGTTTATAAAAGAAGTGTAAAAATTTTTAATGATTTTTTATTTGAGAAAATTAATTTTAACAGAAAATTAAAACAAATTAAGACAAATTTAACGAATTAAAAAGAATAGATCAATTATTACTTTGGACAACATTTTGTAATTGGAAGATAGATTTATCAATTTTGCAAAAATCAACAAATAATTTAAAACTTTAAAAGATTTAAAAAATGTAGAGCAATATGTGCATTTTTAAGTATTTTAAACATAAATTTTATAAGCTTTTTGAAAATTAAAAAACCGAATGAATACAAATTTAAGATTCCATAAACATGAGAATGATTTTTCTTCTTGAAAACTTACTTTAAAGGGAACGTTTAAAAAGATTCCAAAGATTTTCAAAATTGTCGAAAAAATCGGGTCGATTTGATAGGAAGTTTTTTATTTTGCAGGATTTATTAAAAGTTTCAGGTAAAATTCGAATCCTTCTAAATAATATTTAGAAGTTTTAAAAAAAAAATTTAAATAATTGAACGTTCGTCAAGATTTTAATAAGTATGAAATAAAATATAGATTTTTAAAGATTTTTAAAGAAAATTTCAAAGCTACTTAAGAATTTGGAAAGGGTTTAAGACAATATAAAAATTTTCTAAAGATTTCTGGGAAAATTTAAAGTCACTTTTTATTTAAATATTTCAAAATAGTTCAAAATGAATTTCCATGTATAAATAACAATAGAAAACTTATTAATTTATTACCACTCAGCATTAAAATAATTTAACACTTAATTGGAAAGTTTTCAATTTAAAAATCTTAATTTCTCAATCTTAAGAGAATTATGTTTTGCGATTTTTAAATTTTTTACGGAACAATTTAAATAAATGAAGTGACAAAATTCGCCAAATCAGTCTACTAAATTTTTTACTCAAGAAAAATTACAGAAATAAAGCCACAATTACTTGAAATTATTTCATCTGGAGTCATCGAATATAAATAATTCTAATGATATTCAGCTTAATTATTAAAAACAATTATTATAAACAAATTCCTGACAAGTGTTCCTTTGTAGAAAACTAATTACAAACGAATTTTCAATTAATAAGCTTCCTTATGACTAAATTAATTTTTCTAAACAATAGTAAATGACAATTGTTTTCAAAGGAATTTATATTTTTCAAGCTCTAAAAAAATAAGAAATACGAATTGTTAATAAAAATTTATTTTAAAAAATGCCTCATATGTAATTTTTTTCTTCTATTATTATTGGAATATTTATTACGATGATTAAACAACGAAGTTGATTAAAAATCATTTATGCGATTTTTATTAACATTTTTGTAACAAAAAATAAGATTTATTATTTATATACAAAAGGAAAGTTTTTTCTCTGCTGATATTCTAATGTTTCGCCTTAGTTAAAAGTAATAATAATAATTTCTATAAATATATACCACAAGAAATGACGATTGGTCAGATAACTCAATTTAGTTTTGAGAGAAATTCTTTTATTGAGGAATTGATATTGAAACTCATTTATTTCTTTTATTCACTTATGATCGGAGGAAATTTACTTTTTGTCTAATGTAATCCACTTTGATTCGAAAAAAATTCACGCAAATAGGTATAATCCTCAATTTTTCAATTTTAATCGCAATTAAATGACATGCTATCACAGGCAATCTATTTACAATCACATGTCATCCACTTTTAAATCCAGGTAATTCACTTTTTATATTGGGTAATCCACTTGTGGTTTGGTAGAATCCATTTTTAATGCGAAAATACCAAATATGTAACTATAATCCTACTTATTCTACTTGTAATCTAACGTAATCCATTTTTATCAAAGTTAATTCATTTAAAATCACATTTAATCAACTTTTAATCTAAGGTAATCCACTTTTAGTCTGGTAGAATCCACTTGTAATGCGAAAATACCAAATGTGTCACTATAATCCTACTTAGTCTACTTATAATCTAACGTAATCCACTTTTTATCGAAGATAATTAATTTAAATTCACATTTAATCCACTTTTGATTTTAGGTAATCCACTTGTAGTCTAGTAGAATTAAGTTATAATCCGAAAACCTAAGTAAGTCAGTATAATCTTACTTATTCTACTTCTCACCTAACGGAATCCACTTTTTACACAATTACATTCAATCCAGTTTTAATCTTAGGTAATCCACTTGTAGTCTAGTAGAATCCACTTATAATACAAAATACCTAGTATGTCCAATTATAGTCTGATAGAATCCATTTTTATTCTGAAGACCACAGTAAGTCAGTATAATCCTACTTATTTTACTTGTAATCCAACGTAATACACTTTTTATCAAAGGTAATCCATTTACAATCACATTTAATCCACTTTTAATTTAAGGAAATCCACTTGTTATCGAAGTTAATCCATTTAAAATAACATTTAATCACCTTTTAGTCTTATGCAATCCACTTGTAGTCTGGTAGAATCCACTTCGTAATGCAAAAATATCAAGTAAGTCACTATAATCCTACTTACTCTGCTTGTATTACAAGTTAATCCACTTTTTATCGAAGTTAATCGATTCGCGATCACATTTTATCCAGTTTTGATCTTAGATAATCCACTTTTAGTCTGGTAGAATCTAATTTTAATGCGAAAATACCGAGAATGACACAATAATCCTACTTATTCTACTTGTATTCTTAGGTAATCCACTTTTTATCGTAGTTGATCCATTTACAATCACATGTAATCTACTTTTAATCTTAAGTAATCCACTTGCAGTCGTAGGTAATCTACATGTAGTCTAATAGAATCCACTCGTTATGAAAAAATCGAGTAAGACATTATAATAGTCCGGTAGAATCCACTTTTAATGCAAAAATATGGAGTAAGTCACTATAATCCTACTTATTCTTCTTGCAATCTAAGGTAATCCACTTGTCATCGAATTTGATCAATTTACAATCACATAGTATGCACTTTTGATCTTAAGTTATCCACTTGTATTCTTAGGTAATCTACTTATAGTCTGGTAGAATCCACTTGTAATCCGAAAAAACCGATTAAGTCAGTATGGTCCTACTTATTTTACTTGTAATCCAACGTAATAAACTTTTTATCAAAGGTAATCCATTTACAATCACAGTTAATCCACTTTTAATTTAAGGCAATCCACTTGTTAAAGGCAATCCATTTAAAATCACATGTAATTACCTTTTAGTCTTATGTAATCCACTTGTAGTCTGGTAGAATCCACTTTGTAATGCAAAAATATCAAGTAAGTCACTATAATCCTACTTATTCTGCTTGTATTATAAGTGAATCCACTTGTTATCTAAGGTAATCCATTTAAAATCACATTTAATCACCTTGTAGTATTATGCAATCCACTTTTAGTCTGACAAAATCCACTTTGTAATGCAAAAATATCAAGTAAGTGACTATAATCCTACTTATTCTACTTTTAATCTTAGGTAATCCGCTTTTTATCGTAGTTGATCCATTTACAATCACATGTAATCTACTTTTAATCTTAAGTAATCCACTTGCAGTCGTAGGTAATCCACTTGTAGTCTAATAGAATCCACTCGTAATGAAAAAATCGAGTAAGGCATTATAATAGTCCGGTAGAATCCACTTGTAATGCAAAAATATAGAGTAAGTCACTATAATCCTACTTGTTCTACTTGTAATCTAAGGTAATCCACTTGTTATAGAAGTTGATCAATTTACAAACACATTGTATGCACTTTTGATCTTAAGTAATCCACTTGTATTCTTAGTTGATCCACTTATAGTCTGGTAGAATCCACTTGTATTCTGAAAAACCCAGTAAGTCAGTACAATCCTACTTATTTTACTTGTAATCCAACGTAATACACTTTTTATCAAAGGTAATCCATTTACAAACACATTTAATCCTTTTTTTTAATTTAAGGCTTTAATTTAATCCACTTTTTATCAAAGGCAATCCTTTTAAAATCACATGTAATTACCTTTTAGTCTTATGTAATCCACTTGTAGTCTGGTAGAATCCACTTGTAATTGAAAAATAACGAGTAAGTCACTATAGTCCTGCTAATTCTACTTTTATTATAAGTTAATTCATTTTTTATCAAAGTTAATCAATTTGCAATCACATTTTATAGACTTTTATTTTTAGGTAATCCACTTTTTGTCTAGCAGAATCCACTTGTAATCCGAAAAATCGAGTAAGTCAGTAAAATCCTACTTATTCTACTTGTAATCCACTTGATATCGAAGTTAATCAATTTACAATAACATTGTATGTACTTTTAATCTTGAGAAATCCACTTGTAGTCTTAGGTAATCGAATTATAGTCTGTTAGAATCCGCTTATAGTCCGAAAAACCGAGTAAGTCAGTATAATCCTACTTATTTTATTTGTAATTTAAAGTAATCTACTTTTTGTTGAAAGTAATCCATTAACAGGTCATAACATTTTATTTGATGAAACAACAGTCATTGCAAAAGCATACAACAAATTTCCAAGAAAACATAGAGAAGCAATCGAAATCTTAAAACACCCTAATAACATCAATAGGGACAATGGATATAATACCAATTCGATTTGGCTTTCCGTTCTCCCGGATTTTTTAAAAAAGACTTGATTGGTCAATCAAGTTCGACCAGTCCCCACAATGGAGCGCTCTGGCCAATCACAGGCATCGTAGAAAGTATACCTAAGAACATCATGACCTGAGTCCTCAGTTTCAGGTCAGCCCTGAACATGTGAACTGCAATGTTCACGAAACGTCGGCAAACAATTCGTAGTTTTTTACACGAGTGAAACCCGAAATATCTCTTTTTATCAAAATGAATCATCGTGAAAGCATAAAATCTATTATCAATCTACTTTTAATTTTAGGTAATCCACTTGTTGTCTGGTGGAATCCACTTGCGATGTGAAAATACCAAATGTATCACTATAATCTTACTTATTCTACTTGTAATCTAAAGTAATCCATTTGTCATCAAAGTTGATGGGAAAGCACCCGACCGGAAATCGGAAGTACTGTCGTTCGAGTCCTAGTAGAACGATGAGAGTAGATCTTTTTTCAGAAAAAATTTAATTTCAAAATAGTTTCTTTTTTTCAATCAAGTGAAACACCTTTTAATCTTAAATCTAAGAGTAATTTCCATCTGTCTCAAGAAACATTCTGCTGATTGAATAATCTTTCGACTTGCAGTTCCTCTGCTTGCCTGGTTAACTGATTGGATATGAATTCCGTCCGAAATAAAAATATAATTAGCCTTTGGTTACTGAATAGTTAATGCAAAAAATAGCTTAGTTATTCAGAACTGAAAGGAAGGCAGAAAAAATGATAGTAGTGAACCTGCCTATAAACAAGGTGTCTGATGGAATAACTCGAGCGAGCGCCACATTATGCAGACAGACACCTATGTATTAATCGGTGATTAGTAATTTTCGCATTGCAGACTGCTACAAAAGCATCGTGGATGCAAGCAGGTGTATAATCAGCGTCGTGATCGAGACAGATTACGAAAGGGAAACGCAACGATCTTTTATCGCGCGACACGATCCTCGTGTTTCATTTCACTCATGTGTACGAGAAAATTACGCTTTTATTCATAATGGCTTGATCCCAATCCCAAAATTCGAGTATCAATTAAGTGGTTAAGAGTCATCTTGCAAACATACACGAAGACTCTTCAGTGAATATTTTTCACAGCCGGCAATTTTATATCGAAATCGAAGACGGATTAAATTGTAATTTAAGTATCATCTGTTGAGAAAATTGCGTGCAAGGCCCCAATTATACTCAATGTCATCATTCAAACATAACTTGATTTTAATTTGTTTAACCCTTTGCGTCATGGTGAGAATACCGTATTCCCACCTTTTTTCATATAATTTTTTGCGATTTCAGAGTAGTTTTTATTGGATTTTACACACATTTTTTTTAATTTCACGCTCGCAGGATGATAGAAAATTGGAATTTTGGTGCAAAGGGTCTAAATTTTTCAAATAATTTGTTAATTCTTATAATCCAAGATGAAAAAAAGCCTTTTTGTTGAAAAAATTCATTATTAAAAAAACTTTCCATTATGTCTTTATGAAAATGGGTGCTTAAGGGTTTTTGGGGTCGCTGAATACAAATTGGGGAGTCAGATTTTGAACATTCAAAATGGCGGATCCAATATGGCTACCGAAATTGGGAATATTTTTGGATTTTATCTGAAAATTGGTATACAGGGGTTTTTGGGGTCAGTGATCACGAATATGAACTCAGATTTTGGAAATTTAAAATGGTGGATCCAAGAGGGCGCCCGAAACTTGGAATATTTTTGGATTTTTTTGTGAAAATTGGTATACAGAGGTTTTCGGGGTCGCGGATCACGAACCTGAAATCAGAGTTTGAAAATCTAAAATGACGGATCCAATATGGCGGTCAAAATAATAAAGTTTTCTGGATTTTTTACAAATTAGTGTACAAGGATTTTTGGAGTCACTCATCACGAATCTGAATTTAGATTTTGAAAATTCAGAAAATTGGTACTAATACATGTTTAAGGCGAGTAGGTGTATGTTTTTTCAAACCTCAATATTCTAAATATTTGTCATTTTGAATACAGATTCAAGATCAGCGACCCTCTGCATGTGCCAACTTTCAAAAAACAATTTAGAAATATTTTGAACTTTGGCCCGCCATTTTGAATGTTCAAAATCTAAGTTCATATTCGTGGTCAGAGATACCAAAAACCCCTGAACATCAATTAAAAAAAAAAATCCAAATTTTGCCCTCCATATTGGATCCGCCATTTTGAATATTCAAAATCTGAGTTCGGATTCGTAATTAGCAACTCCAAAAAACCCCTGTACACAAATTCTTTTAAATAATCCAAAAATATTCCAAATTTAAGTCGCCATATTGGATCTACCATTTTGAATTTTCGAAATCTGAGTTCAGACTCATGATCAGTGATCCCAAAAACTCCCGTATACCAATTTTCAGAAAAAAAAAATATGTCAAACGTTAGCCGCCATATTGGACCCGCTATTTTTAATTTTACAAATCTGAGTTCAGATTCGTAATCAGCGACCCCAAAACCCCTGTATACCAATTTTCATAAAAACCCGTTTCCCTGAAAAATGTATGCCGGAAAGGGTAAATACAAAAATGTATTGAACAAATGAAAATGATTTTTTTTCATATAAAATTGAATGTGTGTATTTTCCCAACTGGGGAGGTCATGATGATCAGGGACGAATGCAATTGGCGCTTTAGGGGTTCAAGATAATATAAATGTGGTCAGGTGCGTCCGCAGGAGGGTGCTTTGAGGGCTTCAGAACGCGATCAGTGTCTTATGCAGGAGGATGCTTTAGGTATTTCAGAAAATATAAATGCGATCAGGGGCGTGTACAGAAGGGGTTTATAGGTTCTCTAGAAAATATGAGTGGGATCAGGGCGCATGCAGAAGAGTGCCCTTAAGGTTCTAGAAAATATAAGCGTAATCAGGGGCGCATTCAGAAGGGTGGTTGAGAGGCTCAAGAAAATATAAACGTAGTTACGGGCGTATACAAGAGGGTGCTTAAGGGGTTTCAAGAAATATAAATGTGATCAGAGACGTTTGCAGAAGGGAGCCTTATAGGTTCTAGAAAATATGAGTTTGATCAGGGATGTATGCAGAAAGGTGCTTTAGAGATTTAAGAAAATATGAACGCGATAAGGGGTGTACGTAGGATGGCGCTTTGGGGGTTTCAGAAAATATAAATGCGATCCGAGAGGTTTGAACAAGGGAGCCTTATAGGTTCTACAAAATATGAGTGCGATCAGAGGCGTGTTCAGAAGAGTTTTTTAGGTTATCAAAAAATATGACCACGATTAGGGTCTTACGGATGAGGGTGTTTTAGGTATTTCAAAAAATATAAGTGCAATCAAGGGCGTATACAAAAGGGTGTCTTTAAGGTTCTAGAAAATATAAGCGTGATCAGGAGTGCATTCAGAAATGTGTTTAAGGTGCTCAAGAAAATATAAACGTTGTTAGGGGCGTATAAAAGAGGGTGCCTTAGGGGTTTCAGAAAATATAAATGTGATCAGAGTCGTTTGCGGAAGGGAGCATCATAGGTTCTAGAAAATATGAGCTTCATCAGGAGCGTGTGAAGAATCGTGTTTTTGAGGTTTAAGAAAATATGAAGGCGATTAGGGGCGTATGTCCAAGGGTGCCTTAGGGGTTTTAGAAAATATAATTGTGATCAGGGGCGTATGCAGAAGTGTGCCCTATAGGTTCTAGAAAACACGAGCGTGATCAGGGGCGTATTTAGAGGGTTATATAAGGGGCTCAAGAAAATATAAACGCTATTAAGGGCGTACGCAGGAGGTTGGTTTAGGGGTTTCAGAAAATATTAATTTGATCGTGGACAAATGCGGAAGGGGTTTTCAGGTGTTCAAGAAAATATGAACGCGATCAGGGGCGTACGCTTGAGGGTGCTTCAAGGATTTCAGAAAATAAAAATTCAAGAGGGTGTTTAAGGGGTTTCAGATTATATTAATGTTAAATTAATAATTTCAGGCACACGATTAGTTAGAGGCTGCGGAGCCGCTGTGGAAAGCGGGTAATGACTAGTATATAATATTTCCCAATATTTATACTTTTTCCGCCTGTATGCTCAAACTTAAATTACGCTTGTTTTAGAATTCTCACTTAAAGTTGAACTGAATTAGAGAAACGCAGTAAGAAAATCGAAATATCTTTTATTTAAAGTTTATGTTTTTTGGTCAAAAAACCTACTATAATATATTTGTCTGAAAAATCCTCTTTTGTAATCTGAATTTGTTTTATTTGTGTAAAAATTCATCCTTCTCAAGAAATGTTTTGCTTTTGGTTAGGAGTTTAATTATTTCGTTTAAAATGAACTTTTTCGTTCAGAATTCATCATTTTCGGTTGAAAGATCAATTGCTTGACTGAAGCTTCATAATTTTAGTTTAAAATTAAATTTTTTGGTAAAAAAAGTTAGAAAATTACCGTTTTTATTTTTAAATTCTACTGTAGGGTTCAAAATTCATATAGTTTATTAAAAATTTACCTTTTTTCTTCTAGTATGAAATCAATCTTTTTTATTAAAAATTGAACTATATTGTTAAAAACTCGTTTTTTTCTCTATTTTTTAAACGTTTTTTTTATCATTGAAAATCAATCATCGGGGTTTAAAATTCATCTTTATACTTGTTTTTTTGTTAAAAATTTAATTTTTTAAATTAAGAATGCAGCGATTTCGTTTGGCTGAGAATTTATTTATTTTCATAGAAATTCTTCTTTCTATGTGGAATTTTACTGTTTCTTTTCATTTCAAAATTAATTTTTTTTATGAATCAAGTATTATATTTCTTGTTAATAATTTATGTTCTAGCTTTAGTAACTTTTTGAAAATTCGTTTTTTTTGGTAATAAAAATTAACTCTTGTGGTAAAATTTTATCTATTCCAATTTTAAATAAAAACTGGTATTTTTTTAAATTTATGTATTTCGTTGAAAATAATTTGTTTACTTTGTCCCCAAATCTGAGTAGCAATTAAGTGGTTAAGAGCATTTCGACAAATAAACAGGAAGACTCACGAGTAAATGTATTTGACACCCAATAATTTTGTATTGAAAACGAATCTAAATTATTGTAATTAAAATAATATCAGCTGATGCGAAAGACGCGTGCAAGACTCAAATTGAAGTCAATGTCATTATGCAAAGATGACCTTGTTTAATATTAAATTTCGAAATGTCGAAAAAACTGTGTGGCCCCAAAACAAATTAGGAAATTGAGATACTCTCATTATGTTGGTTCTCCTTCTTGATGTATAAAAAATTATTTAAATTAAAAAAAAAATTCCGCATGCTTATAAAATTTCGGATTTTTTATTGCTTTTTTCTTTGTGTCGTGAACAATAGTAGAGAATTAGAAAAAGGAAACCAAATATTACTGACTTTAGAATTCTAAAATTTTAGGATTTTAAATTTTTTTTCGTCTTTTTGGCTTTCTGAATTTAAAATTCATATATTTTGGTAGAAAGTTCATATTTTGGAGTTGTTAATTTAATTTTTTGTTTTGTATAAAATACGTCTTTTTGGCTTGGAAGTTATAAAATTGATCGAAGATTTACCTGTTGTTCGAAAATATACTTTTTTTTTAATTCGAATTTTCAATTAAGAATTCGACCGTTTCGATTTGAATTTGATCGGCTAAAGAAATAATTATTTCTGTGCCTTAAATCTTTCTTCGTGTAAAAGTCATTTTTTCTCTTTTAATTTTTCGTTTTTAATCAAATTCATCTCTTCTGGTGGAAAATTTAACTATTTGATCGAATATTCATATTTTCGGTTTAAAAAATCGAATTTTTATTTGTAAAATTATCTTTCTAGTTCGAAAATTTACCAAATGGGTGAAAAGTTCAAAAACTTTTATCAATCCAACTTTTTTTTTAATCAAATTTAAAAAACATGAAAACTCAACAAATATGTATAAACTTTATTTGCCTTATTGAAATTTTTTTCTGGTTATATTGAACATTTATCTCTTTTCGTAGAAAATCAAAATATTTAATAGAAAATTGAATTATTTTATCAAAAATTCATCTTTTTGGATTGAAGATTAATCTCTTTCGATAAAAAATTTAAGTATTTGTTTCAATATAAACATTTTAAGTGTTTTTCCGAAAATTAACCTGCCTGGCTTAAAAAATCAACAAATTGGTAGAATATTCTACTTGTCTGAAAATTACCTTCGATTTTAATTATTATTATTTTCAGGTTAAAAATTTACTTGTTTTTTAAAAAATGTTTCTTTTTTGTTCAAAAAGTGTGAAAAGTCGGCAGAAAATTGAATTTTTTTTTTAAATTACCTTTAGTGTTCAAAATTTATACTTATTATTTAAATTCTATCTTTTTGGGATCAAAATTCAAACTGAAAAAAGAATCAAAAATAAATTTGAGTTTGAATCAACAAAATCTTATAAAAATTTTGAGACAAAAAGGTTGAATGGTAGAAGGTTCCTGGTTACGTATTCATGGCGATCAGTCTCTTGACATTTGCTAAAAAAAAAAAAAAACAAGAAAAAAGGAGAATAATGCGTCGCAGATATTCTTATTGCAAAATGTCTTTTCAATTATTTTCTCGCCATTCGCTGATCGAAGTTGATTACATATTATAGGGAATTGCCCAAGCTCGAATCGCGAACGATAGTCGAAAAAATTCCCGATAGATCGACGCTGAGTACGATTATTATTGACCGCAAGAGCGAATACGTTTATACGCAAAGTGATCGATTTTTCTTTCAATTTCTGCACGTACTGTGGCTTGCAGAATCGACAAACTGATCCCAGATTTCATACTCTCTAAACATAAATTAGAAAAAATTCAGCTAATTAAATTAGGATTAAGAATTTCGACTGATAAATTAATTATTTTTCATCTTATTGATTTAAATATAAAAATATAAGTAGTATAGCTATACGGCTGCACGGCCACAGAAGGTTCTGTTCTGTGCTAAGTTACCGACATGAGATAATTACCTTCGGTCGGTAAGTGGCCCCGTAGCAGTGAAATGAAGTCTTTAAGATCAAATGAATGTGGTTACTGTATTAAATGCTATTTCAAAAACTCTACATTTTCAAGTAAAATTATTAATGTAAGGCGAACTTTCAATGAAAAAGTTGAATTCTCAAAGAAAAAAATTAATCTTGTACAAAAAATACGATTTTTCAACATAATAGTAGGCGAATTTTTAAGTAAAGAAAAAAAATTCAACGAAAAATGTAATAGTTAAATTTTTAATTGATAAAGTTAATTTTCAATCGCAACAAAAATTAAGAGGTAAATTTTCAAACAAAAAACATTTTTCTATCAAGTAAGGACCAAAGTTTCAACAAAATTGTTGAATTTTTAAATCTAAAATACGAATTTTCAACCTAAAATTATGAACTTTTACAAAATTGTTTATAAAATTTGTGTGCGTTAGTGCAGTATCATAAGGGAAGGATTTTAGTGAGAAAGTTAGAGTTAAATTCGTTAAAAAAAAACAATCTGCTGGCTGAAAATTTACCAATATCTAATACTTTTTAAATTTTATCTTGCTTAGTTTAAAATGACAATCTTTTAATTATTTTTTCAAAAATGAAACTATTGGACAAAAAATTAATTTTTTTAATATGCATCATGCCAGTTGAAATTTTATCTCTTTGGTTAAAAATTATACTATTTTCTTAAAAATTCGTTTTCATATTAGTTGAAAAATAATTTTTTCCACTAAAAATGTAACACTGGGCCACCAAAAAAGGTTATCTTTTGTACAGTGTTACCGACATCAGATACCCACCATTGGGCGGTAAGTGCGTCCGTAGCCGTTTAGCTAAGGCCGCATAGCTATACTACTAAGGCATTGCATCAGTCTCAATTTTTCACGAAAATAGTAAAATAAAGTCTTTTAAGTGAAACGAATGTGGTTATTGTATTAAGGTAATGTGCCGAGTCGGTCACGTGACCAGATTCTTACATTACCGTAACTTTTTTTATTTTCCAACTTATTTTCACACGAAGAATCACATCGAGTTGAAAATTTGTAATAATAAATAAGGAGCACTAAGAAAGGTGGATCTGGTCCTAAATTTTAATAATTTTGAAAAAATGCAAAAAAAATTATTTGCAACAAAAATTTTTTATCATAATTATACAAATTTAGGACCAGACCCACAATGCTCAGTGCTTCTTGTTTAGTATCCCAAATTTTTAACTCGATGTGGTGCTTCGTGCGAATATAAATTAGGAAATAAGAAAAGTGTCGATAAGGTAGGAATATGGTTACGTGACCCACTCATCACATGGCCTTAAATTCGACAAAAAAAAACTGTAGATTTTAAACCTAAATTATAAATCTACGACCAAACAGCTGAGTTTTAAACTTAATTATGAATGTTTAAAAAAAATTATTTTTAACAAAATGTTTTTAATTTTTAACAAAATGCTTGAATTATCAAAAAAAATATGTTTCATAAAAAATACGATTTTCCAATATAATAGATTAATTTTCAAAAAAAAGTTATAAATTTTGAACCAAACAGTGGAATTTTCAAATAACAAAAAAATTTTAACGGAAAATGAAATAGTCGAATAATCCAATTAAACAAGTTAATTTTTAAGAACGAAAATAACTAAATTTTCAAACAAATAGCCGCATTTCTCCTATAAAATTAAGACGTTCATTTTCTCACCAAAATGAATGTTCGAAAAAAAATGTCTTCCAAGTAGAAAACCAAATTTCAACAAAATTGTCGAAGTTTTCAATCTAAAATACGAATTTTTAAACTGAAAATATTTATGTTCACAAAATTGTTTATAAAATTATTGTGCGTTAGTGAGGTATCATAAGGAAAGGATATGAACAAGCTATTTATAGTTTAATTCGTTAAAAAAAAAACAATTTGCTGGCTGAAAATTAACGAAAATATCTCATACTTTTTAAAATTTGTCTCTTTTTGTTTAAAATTATACTTCTTTAATTATTTTTTTGAAAATGAAACTATTCAGTTCAAATTTCATTTTCTTTTAACATGCATCATCCTAGTTAAAAGTTCATCTCTTCAGTTGAAATTTTTACTACTTTGTTAAAAATTCGTTTTTATTTTACTTGAGAAATAATATTTACCACTAAAAATGTAAAACTTACCGACTGTAAAAGTTTCGGTTCTGTGCTTAGTTACCGACATCAGGTAATCACCATCGGTCGGTAATTGCGCCCGTAGCCGTTTAGCTGAGGGCGTACAGCTATACTACTAAGACATTGTATCAGTATTAGTTTTTCACGAAAATAGTAAACTAAGTCTGTTAAATAAAATGAATTTGGTTACTTTATTAAAATCGATTTTAAAAAATCTACATTTTCAACTAAAATTAGAAATCTACGACCGAATAGATGGATTTTAAACTTAAATTATGGACTTACAAACAAAAAAAATTATTTTTAACAAAGTAGTTTAACTTTCAACAAAAAAGTTGTATTTTTAACCAAAGAAAAAAAGAGGAGGTAAATTTTCAAAACAACATGAATTTTCAAACAAAAAATTCTTTTCTGTCAATTAAGAAAAAAATTTCAAACATACTGATGAAGTTTTTAATTTATAGACTATAGAGATTTTCAAGTCAAAAATATAATTATTTAACCATAAATCGAATATAGTTACAAAAATAAAATTATTTTTCAAAACAATTGTTAAATTTTCTAACTTAAAGCCAAATTAAGAATTTTAAACAAAAAAGATTCTTCCTTCAGGTAAAAAAAAATATAACTGAATTGTTGAATTTTCAGTAGGAACAGAGCAAATTGTTATCCCGAAAAGATGACTTTTTTACAAAACGAATTCAAAATAAAAAAAGATGAATTTTTTTGCAAAATTGTTAAATTTAGCCAAAAAAATTTTTTCTTTGAATACATGAATTATTAAAGAAAAAATGTCAAAATTTAACTAGTAATAAAACATAATTAATTAATTAGTTCATTTTTTGAATTAAAAAAAAAAACTAATTTTAAACATCATTCTTAGATGTCGAATTCACAAAGAGTTTAACAATGTGTGAAAGATTTCACACGAATGGAGAAGTTTTCAAAAACATTTCAAAGGTGTTAAGCTAATTCAAAAGGTTTTAACAAATTTAAGAAGATATCCAAAAAATGAAAAAAATTTAAAAAGATTTCAGATTTTAAAGATTTCAAATATTTAAAAAAATCACAAAAAATTGCACAGAAATTTAAAAATTTCACAAAGATTTTAAGCACTTCGAGAGATTTTAACTAATGAAAAATATATAACTCATTCAAAAGGTTGCAACAAATTTTTGAAGATTTTAAAAGATTTGAATCCTTTCAGAATGATTTCGCAATTCAAGGATTTTAAAAAGTTTCTAGGATTTCAAATATTTTAAGAAAATTTAAAAAGATAACAAAAAAATGCACAGCATTTTAAAGATTTACCAACCATTTTAAGCATTTCGAGAGATTTTAACAAATCAAAAATATAAAACTAATACGAATGGTTTAAACAAATTTGAGAGGATTACAAAAGATTACAATTATTTCTAACGAACACAAAAAATTTCACGAGCAAATATTAAAAAACAATTGCACAAAGATGTCGGATTTTAAAGATTTCAAGTATTTAAAATATTTTACATAGATTTAAAAAGATTCCCAAAAATTTTACAGAAATTAAAAAAAAGTTTCAACGATTTTAAGAATTTCGAGAGATTTTAACGAATAAAAAATATAAAACTATTTCAAAAATATAATAACAAAAATTAAAGAACGCCTTCACAAATATTTCTAAGATTGCATACAAATTTCAACAAATTTTTTTTAAATTTCACAAAGATTTTAAGCATTTCAAATCTCCCAAAAAAATCTCAAAAGTTTTGAGGATTGCACGCAAATACGAAAGTTTTAAAAAATATTTGAAAGGCGTTAAACTAATTCAAAAGGTTTTAACACATTTGAGGAGATTTCAAAAGATTTCAATGATTTCATGCGGCAACAAAAAGTTTGACAAATAATGATTAAGGAGCGCTTTTCACAGATATTTCAAAGATTTCATAAAAATTTTTTAAAAAGTTAATTTCTCAAACTTTGTAGATTTCGAAGATTTCAAATATTTTACAAAGATTCAAAAAAATTCCACAGAAATTTAAAGATTTCTTCACGATTTTGAGAACTTCAAGAGATTTCAACGAATTCACAAAGATTTCAAAAGATTTCATAAGAAAATTTCATAATTTAAATGAATATAAAGGATTTTAAAAATATAAAACTAATTCCAAAGGTTTCAAGATTTTCAAGATTTCAAAAGATTTTAATGATCTCACAATAATTTCAGTTTTCAATATTTTTAAGATTTCAAGTACATCAAATATTTTACAAAGATTTAAAAAGATTCAAAATAATTCCACAGATATTTAAAGATTTCCCATATTTAAAGATTTTAAGTCTTCAAGAGATTTCAACGAATTCACAAAGATTTCAAAAGATTTTACAAAAATTGTAAAGATTGCAAACGGATTGAAAGAATTTCGAAAATATTTCACAATTATAAAACTAAGTCTAAAGCTTTAAACAAATTTGAAAAGATCTCAAAAGATTTCAATGATTTGAGAAAGATTTCAGATTTCAAAGATTTTAAATATTTCAAGAATTCCAAATATTTTACAAAGATTCAAAAATATTCCAAAAAATTCCATAGAAATTTAAGGATTTTCCAACGATTTTAAGCACTTCAAGAGATTTCAATGAATTCACAAAAATTTCACAAAAAAATTTGATAATTCAAACGAATATAAAGAATTTCAAAAAAATATTAAACTAATTCAAAAGGTTTCAAAAAATTTGACAAGATTTCAAAAGATTTTAATAATCTCACAAAGATTTCAGTTTTCAAGTATTTTAAAGATTTCAAATACTTCAAATATTTTACAAAAATCTAAAAAGATTCCGAATAATTCCACATATATTTAAAGATTTCCCATATTTAAAGATTTTAAGTCTTCAACGAATTCACAAAGATTTCAAAAGATTTTACAACATTTTCAAATATTTTAAACGAATACGAAGGATTTCAATAATATAAAACTACTTCAAAAGGTTTAAACCAATTTGAGAAGATTTCCAAAGATTTCAATCATTTAAGAAAGATTTCGAATATTTCGCAAGAATTATAAAGATTCCAAAAAATTCCACAGAAATTTTATGATTTCCCAACGATTTTAAGCACTTCTAGATATTTTAACGAATCAAAAATATATAATAAATTCAAAATCACTAAAAATTTCACAAACAAAGATTGAAGAATGCTTTTATAAATATTTGAAAGATTTCATACAAATTTCAAAAGATTTCAAAAAACTTTACAAAGATTTCAGATCAGAAATATTTCAAGGATTTCAAATAATTTACAAACATTTAAAAAGATACCAAAAAATTTCAAAGATTTCTCAATGATCTAAAGCCCTTTGAGAGATTTTAACGAATAATTTCACAAATATTTAAAAGATTTCATACAAATTTCAAAAGATTTCAAGAAACTTTACAAAGATTTTAGCTTTAAACTTTTTAAAAATATTTTACCAAAATTGAAAAATATTTCGAAAGATTTCAAAGAAATTTTAAAATTGCAAGGATTTGAAGCACGACTTTTGTTCGCAAAAAATTAGGAGTTTGTTTATTTATGGTTCTGCTTTCTTAAAATATTGTTGACCAATAAAAACGGAATAGGTTACTTTTTTTAATGTGAAGTGAATGGTTATTTCAATATCTGATGTAAAAGAAAATACCTGGAGAACCTGTTAAAGACTTCTTAATTAAAAATTATTTTATTACAATATTCTAAATATTTGTTATTCTAGGTCGAAAAATAACAACTTTTGTCCGTAAATTCCTGTGGATTCTCATGGTTATAAATTCTTGTATAAAATCAAAACTACAATAAAATACAGCAATATATAAAAAGGACAAAATTCGTCCGCATAATAAAAAAATGTGTACTCTTCTTTAATTTTGATCCGTCAAAATGAGATCATAAAAAAGCGCGGGTAATTTAAAAAAATTAAAACCTAAATAGAGAAAATAGATATAATCCACTCAGAAAAGTGTTTCTTTTGTACAATAAAATAATTTCTACACGAAAAATGATTTTAGTTTATCTTTTCTGCCTCGAAATTTTGAATCCGTGACAGGAATTGGCCGTCACGTCCAGATCGGAAGGGCTGACAAGAGTAGCACTGACCTCCTTGTCCATAAATACAAGTCAGGAGCTCTAAAAAATTCACAAAATCACTCCTTCATCTTTCACTTGGTTACGTTCCTTGTTCACCTCTCTTTTTTTTTTCTCTCCTAAACGATCGCATGTTACGATGGTGCAAAATGCGTCGGCCCTGATGCTGCGACTCCACCCACATAGAAAGGCGAATTCTATATCTAGTTTGCTAAAACCAGAATCCGTTCTATGCCTTATCTACGTTCAGGAAAGAGGATATATTATAAATTCAAATTAGCACAACTCTTATACAATCCAATCTGGTTTAAATAACATTTAACTGACATGTTCTATATTTATTTCGATATTATATCAGGACAAGTAACCACTTAGCGCGCGCTCTTTATAATTACTGTTATAAGTTCTTATTGGAAATATTTATTTGCAAATTTTATTTATTTCTATGAGAACAATTACCCACTTAGCGCGCGCTCCTTCTAATTCCTGTGTAAAGTTCTCATTATTAATATTTATTTTCAAGTTTGTTTGATTTAATTTTTTTCAGAACAATAAGTCACTTAGCGCGCGCTCCTTTTAATTTCTGCCTTCACTTTTATTATTAATATTTATCTTAAAACTAGTACAATTTAATTTTCCGTATTTTGTTATCTTTTTTGAAAACTAAACATTTTTATAATATCCTAAATTTTAATGTACTACTGTTTGATTCTTACTACGTAACAGAAATGTTTAATATGTATTGCTATATTTTTTTAAAGTATATCACCTAAATCGCGCTTTTGATGAATTCTCTTATAAATTATTATTCTGAATATTATTCTGAATATTTATTTTTAAAACTATTTCTTTTATCTTTTTAAAAAATCACTCAGCGTGCGCTTCTTCTAAATTTGGTTATAATTTCTAATTATAGATATTTATTTTCAAATTATTTTTATTGATGTTTAATTTTAAATACGTATTTAAATTATTCTGAAAATATATTTATGGAGTAGAAAACTGTAATATATTTATATTTTATATGTGTTTAGGTTATCAAAGTTATCCTTTTCCAATTTTTCTATCCTTTCACTCTCCAATTTTTTGTATCCTTTCACTCTCCGATTTTTTTTATTCTGATTTTTAAAACAATTTTTTGGGTGGGGAGGTTCAAGAATATTTTGTAAATCTATTTAAATCGTGTCAACTTTCAAAACATTTTTATAATCTATTTAAAAGTTATAAAATTAGGAAATACCTATTAAACTGATTCTTCTTAAAATATCGAGAAATCTTGCAAAATTAAAAAAAATTATTTAAAAGTATTCCATATTTTTTTGTTACTTTTTAGTCGCAAAAACTTTAAGTGTTCACATTTTGTTAAAGTTTTTAATACAATTTCCAATTTTTAAATTACTCTTGAATTTTTTTGAACTTTTATATGTTTTAAACGGACTAGAATTTACAAAAAAATTTTAGTCTTGCAAAAGCCAAAATCTGGCCTTCCTATCCTTTACAATCTTTTTCGAAACTTTGGGAAATCATTTGAAATGTTTTTGAATCTTGTTCACTTTTCTATCAAAATTCGTTTTTTAAATTAAAATTATTTGAAATTTCTTCATAACTTTTAAGAAAACACTTTTTATTCTCTTGAAAGGTTCAAAATTCTTTAAGCGCGTCTTTTTTAAAATCATAAAAATATACATTTTATTTTAAAAATGTGGAAGTCACACAAGTTTTATTTTTTAATTATTTTAAAAACTTGGAAATATTTCTTAAACTCACTCGAATTTTTGATACAATTTTCTCGTCTTGATAAATTGAAAAACTTGGCTTCAAAATCATTTACATTGTTTTTTAAACATTCAGAACATCTTTCTTAAATATTTCCTAAATTTATTAATAAATACTGAATGATTGAAAAATTTCCTTGCAATCTTATAGATTCTTTCTTCAAATTATTTTGGAATGTTTTAAAATATATTCAGATCTTTTTTTATAATTAATTTAATATAATATAAAATCATTGAAAAATTCTCCAATAAATCTTTAGACAACTTGTTTATTCTCAAATGTTTTGTCACAAATATTAAAAAATGTGCATTTGGTTTAAAATTTTTAAATATATTTCCATTTTTTAATGATTTTTTAATAATTTTCATACCTTGAGAAATCTTTAGACCTTACTAGAATCTTTTATAGAACTTGTAGTTTTTTCGAAATCTTTAAAAATCCATCTTATTTTGAATTCCAAACATTTTTTTTTTAAATCTTTTAAAACTTTCAAACCCCTTAAATATCTTTTGAAATTCTTAGAATTTATTGTTAAATAAAAAAATTTTGCATAATTGAAAAATTGTTTTAAATTAATGTAGATTATTTTTCAATGTAATAGTTAATAAGATATTCTGATTTTTGAAATTTTAGTTTTAGCCATTTTTTGTTTGAAATTTTAGTAATTTGAGTTATAAAAATAGCTCTTCCATGATAAAAACAATAAAAAGAAGAAAAAATAGCCACTATCTGCATCTTTTTCTACATCAATGTATCCTGCATAAAATTCTAAAGCTGTCAAGTAAATATAAAGAAAGAGAGATTTCCTGTTTGGATTCAGAACCCTCTCGATTAAGATCTAGCGTTTCGACGTGGTACAATCAATTCCAAATTATTCTTCTTACTTATTTTAATCTCCAAGCGTCGAAAAGTAATAATGACAAGGATGATAATTTAATAATAAGGAAGAGAAGGGGTCCCACTGACCATTCCTTTCAAAGACCTTGCCTTTCTGAAGATCGCTTTTTTCCTTCCTTTAACTCTTTTTCTTTTCTTTCTTTGTTTTTTTTTGCTGGGAGTTTCTCGATAATTACACTGAGGTACCTCAAGTGCATGGAAAAAAATACATAAAGTAACACGCTCAGAAGATTCAGGATTCTCTTTCGCCCTCTCTTTATCCCTCCCTATATGGACCTCAATTTTATACTCTCTTTGTAGTGTATTACGACACCGAAAGTATCTGTATTCTTTTGGACGTTAGTCAGTGAGTTCCTGCGTACTGGACCAAAAGAGAAGAATATAAAAACCCATTTGGGTCACAATCAGGAAAAAGTGAACATTTTAATTCAAAAAGTCACATAGATTGTATTTCTTTACACAAGAAAAGGTTTAGCTTCTGTAATTTTATTTCAGTTAAAAAAGTTAGTTATTGTAATGGATTGATCCTAAATCTCCACCTTCTCTCTCACTCTCTCTTTTATAACCACTTCTTTCTTTACTATTCTGTATTATTTATTCGATCCTATATTTTTGTTCCCTTTCCTATTTTCACTTCCTTTTAAACTCTCTTACTTCCTCTCCAACCATTCCTCTGCCCACTTTTTCTTTCCTTCCTCACTTAAATTCTTCTGCAACCCTCTCACGTTCTCTCCAAACATTTCTCTTCCTACTTCTTATTCTCTTCCTCACTTAAATTTCACCCCTGTCCCCTACTCCACCATCTAAAAATTAATCCTATACATTACTTCTCTACTCACTCGTACTTGCCCATCCCTCCAATCACTCCTCTACTCCCCCTTGTATAATTTCCTTCCACAAACTTCAAGCTCGCCATCCATATATTCCTTACCCTACTTTGTCACTTCTGCCACTCCCTCTTTTCTTTACTTCTCCTTCCCTACCTGATCTCCTAATAACATGACCTATTTCGCTGCTTACCTTTTAATCCCACTCCCTCACGCATTCTTGACTCACTCCTCTTCATCGCTCTCTTCTGTCATTACCTCACTTCCCCACCCTAATTTCCTCGTGCAATTTTCTTGCAAAACCTAAACCGTCGTATAAACCTTTCTCCAAATTTTTTTTCTCTTCTGGTCCCTTCCTAATACTTACATATCATCCCTTAATTAAACTTCTATCTCTTCTTATATTTTTTGACCTCTCCCATATCCATAAATTTCGCCCCTACTATTCCTCCTATAAATACATCCATTCTACTTATTTTATCACTTTTCCTCCTCTCAATCGTGATTTCACCTTGCTTCCACTATCATTCTATTTTACTATAACCCTGATTTAACATAATTGTTTCCACCTCAAATGTGAGCTGCCCTTTCTTTACCTCCCCTTAACGACTGTCATCTTTATCCACTACTCTGCTTTCCATTTTTTTATTCTGCTCTATTGCATCCCTTCGTGTTCCCTCCAATCTTCAGCAATTGCCTTCTTCCACCTCTCTTCCCCTAGGTAGCTTTTCTCATTCCCCTCCTAGCCTTCCCTTACTAAACCTATTTTTTCCAAACCCCTAATTTCCTGCTTCTATTTGTTATCTTTTCTATACTTTCCTTGCTCGAGAATATCTCAACGTTCTGTCCCCTACTTTCCCTCCGATAATTACTTTCCTTCTTCTTTGATCACTTTTCCTTCTACTAACCGCAACCCTGTTTCGTATTCACCAATACTCTACTTTAACCTCAAATTTACCTTACATCCTCTTCTTATTCCTACAAATCACTACTCCTGCCCCAACTTTTCCTAACCGACATCTATCACCATCAACTACTTCACCTCCCACCTCTTTGATCAACTTCTTTACTTTTTTCTCTTCTTTCAGTTCTCCACCCATATCCTGCATTTACTTTACTTCCTTTTGCAAACTCCTATACTTCTCCTATAATGCTACGCTTACTTAACCTCTCTTCTATTGACGCCTTTCCTTTTCTTATTTTTTTTCATCCCTCTAATACTTTTCTTTCCCGCTTATATTCCACAGTTCTATACACAACTTTAGCTCCCGTTATTAATTCCCTAATCCCCTTTTTATCACTTTTTCTTCTATCAACGGTCGCCTTAATTTGCCTCTACAATCACTCTACTTTATGATAACCCTCAGCTTAGATCGCCGTCTTTACATCAAATTTAACCGTCTCTCGCCTACCTCCCCTAATCGAATTTAATCCTTATTTAATACTCTGATTTTCATATCTTTATTGCAATCCCTTACTTCACGTCCTCTTGCTTCACCTCTTTAGTTATCGCCTGCATCTACATTACTTCACCTTGCTAGCTTCCCGCATTCCCCTCCTAACTTTTTCTTACCCAGTCTGTCACTTCACGGCCCCTATTTAATCATGTCCTATTTTTTACCCTTCCATACTTATTTTGTCTGAAAATATTTCATTGTTTCATCCCCTAATTTACCCTTTATCACTTTCCCTTCTTTCAACCATCGCTCTACTTCACATGCACCATCAATCCACTTAATTCTAACCCTCACCCTAGATCCCCGCTCCTACATTAAATCAAACTGACTCTCCCTTATCTACCTTACAAGACTTTAATTTCTATTCATTACGCCGCTTTCGGTCTCTTTATTCCGATCCCTTACTTTCCGTGCTCTTCCTCAACCTTCACAGATATCGCCTATGTCCACATCACTTCCCCTTCCTAGCTCCCCTCACTCCGCTTCTATCCTTCTTTTAACTAAACTTCCTCCTATCAACCCCTACTTTCCTTCTTATATCTGTTTGCCCCTTTTATACTTCCATTTTCTGCAAATATCACCCTGTTCCATGTCCTACTTTCCGTCCTATCACTATTCTCCTACTTTCATTTTCATCACTTTCACTCCAATTAATGGTCATCCTTTTTCGCATGTACCATAAGTTAACTTTAAACTAACGCTTAACCTACCCCCCCCCCCCCGACACATAGCCACTACTCGCCTACCTTTCCTTAATGAATTTTATCCTAACGCAGTAGTCTGCTTCCCATTTCTTTATTTAACTCCCTTACCTTCTCGCCCTTCTCCGCTCAACCCATATTTTCACCTCAGTTTCTCTCGCTAACTTCCCTGATTACCCTTCTCTATTTTTCTTACCCAAACTCCCCCTGTCGACCTTGAATTACTCTTTTCCTATTTTTTCACTCCTGTCATACTTTTTTGCCTACAAATATGTTCTCCTTTTATCCCACTCTCTCTCTCTCTCTCTCTCTCTTATTACTTTCCCTAATTTCAAATGTCGCTCTAATTCACATGTACTATTACTCCACTTTACTTCAACCCTCACCTTCCATATCCTACTCTACCTTACACTCAGCTGCTCCTCCCCTACCTCTACTCAACGAATTTGATCCTCATATACTACTCCCTCATCTACTACTTCCACCTCACTTTCTCTCGCTCACTCTCCTAATTTCCCCTCTGTATTACTCTTACTTAAATTCTTAACTACCAACCTCGAATTCACATATCCTATTTTTTTCACTCCTCTCATAATTCTTTTCCTGAAAACATGACCTCGTTTCATACCATTTTATGACTTTTATGACCTCTTCTCCTTTCAAACATTGCTCTACTTCGTATTTCTCTTCACTTCAACCCTCACCTTATACCCTCTTCCCTACCTCACACCTAGCTGCCGCTCATCTACCTCCCGTTTAACAATTTTATTATTATCCACTACTCCGCTTCCCATCCCTTAATTCAACGTCCTTATTTATTCTCACCTTCCGGCATTTCTGAAGCCATCTCCTAATTTCACCACAATTATTCTCGTTAACTCTCCTAACCCCTCTAATATCCTGCCCTTGTCCAATTTCTATCCTTCTGACCTCGAATTAACTGTTCCCATTTTTTCGACCCTCCCATAGTTCCCTTGTCTGCCCATATCCCCCCATGCCATTCTGTACCTTCTCTCCCATAATTACTTCCCTATTTCCCCTTCTATCTCATTTTATTCTATCAAGCGTCACTCTATTTCGCCTTCACCATCGCTTTACTTTACCCCAGCCCTCATTCTGCATCCAGGGGGACCAAAATTTATCTGCCCTACCTCTCTCTTTTCCTTACTAGCCTTCTTTTCCTGGGAGAAAATTACGAGAGACTCCCGAAATTCTTATAATTTCCGCCGAATTGTTTTTAAGTATTCTTATATCTCAAACTTTGCACTTTTTTCTCTGAAAATGAATTTGGGAGAGTAGAATTACGGGAAAGGCAATTAGTAACGGTAGCGTTGAAGACGGGAAGAGGGTGGGGAAGTAGTAAATAGTGAGTAGGAAGAAAAGGGTGTGATAGTGGCAAGAGATGACAGTGATGGGAAAGGGGTAGAAGAGCGGTGGGGAAGCAGAATAGTCTATTAAAAAGTAAAGAAGTTGTAGTACATAGAGGGTAAATATGTGGAAGAAGGGAGGAGAAGCAGAAGAGGCTACTGAGAGTAAAAAAGGGGAAGTGCATAGATGGAAATAGTGTAGAGAAAAGGTTAAGAAAAGTTTTGGGGAGGCAGAAGAGTCTATTAAAAAGTAAAGGAAGGGAACTGCGTGAAGGAGAAAGTTGTAGAAGAGGGGAGGGAAAGCAAAAGTGGCTATATAAAGGAAAGAAGTTGAAGTGCGTCGAGAATAAATGAGTAGTTGAGGGGAGAAGAAGTAGAAGAGGCTAATAAAAAGTAAAGAAGCTGAAGTGCGTAAAGGGTATAGATGTAGGAGAGGAAAGGGGAATTAGAAGAGGCTATTAGATAGTAAAGAAGGGGGCGCACGTAAACGGTGAAGATGTAAGAGAGGAGAGGGAACGGAAAAAGGCCTTTAAAAGTAAAAAAGGGGGAACTGCGTAGATGGGAAGAGTGTAGGGAAAATGTTTAGAAAAGTGGATAGGTAGCAGAAGAGGCTATTAATAACTAAAGAGAGGAAACTGTCTAGAGAGGGAAGGTGTAGAAGAGTGAAGGGGAAGCAGAATAATATATTAAAAATAAAGTAGTTAAAGTGCTGAGAGGGTAAGGGTGTAGGAGAGGGAAAAAAGTAGAAGGGGCTATTAAAAAGTTAAGAAGTTAAAGTGCGTAGAGGGTAAAGATATAAGGAAAGGAAGGAGAAGCAGAAAAGGATATTAAAAACTAAACAGGGGGAATTGCGTAGATGGAAAAGGTGTAGAAAATAGGAGAGGTAGCAGAATAGGCTATTAAAATGTAAAAAAAGGGAAGTGCGTGGAGAGGAAAGATATAGGAGAGGGGAAGAGAAGTAGAATAGATTATTAAAATCTAAGGATTCATTTTTCAACATTTAAAATCCAAATTATAAATTTACTCTTCCTTAAATATCTGAGAAGTTAATAAATATCTATAGCTTGTATATTTAAAACCTGAGTATAAAATCGAAAAAAGGAATAATGTAAAGAGTAATTACTCTATATAATTGAAAGAGTAGTAAAACTTGTTAAACGAGCGTCCTTGCTGATATAAATCCCTAGGCTCAAATCCTTGAATCGGTGTCCTCGCAACCAAGGAAGAGTTGCTAAACTCTCCCGATGATCAATTGAGCTATTATGTCTCAAATCCTTCGCCTACGCATTTAATTATGTATGTGCTCGAAATAGTAAATGTGTGTCTACCTAGAACGTATTTAAAATCCCCAGGGCGTTTCTCTTCTGGTCTCAACTCGTCAATCACTTTTTCTCTCGATCCTGACTCAGTTCTGATTTCCTTATTCTACGATAAACTCGACGATTTGCTATTGAATAGGCATGGAAATCAGTCACGGATTAAGACACCTCCAGGCTAGTGAAATTCGGTGAACCGAAACGACTACGTATTCTTTCTTGATCCAATATAGTCAAGTTGACATCCTTGACAAAGTCATGTCTCGAATTTGCGCAATTGTTTCACGTGTTTACTCAAACTTTTTATTACGATTAAAAACTACAATTTAAATTTC
The DNA here is from genome assembly GCF_010883055.1 of Belonocnema kinseyi. Classification (NCBI taxonomy): domain Eukaryota; kingdom Metazoa; phylum Arthropoda; class Insecta; order Hymenoptera; family Cynipidae; genus Belonocnema; species Belonocnema kinseyi. The sequence continues at coordinate 108,027,486 of NC_046665.1, read as the reverse complement.
GATCATTCAAAAATTGACAAATGCAAGTGGCTCGTTTTTCTGCTATATTAAAAAAGTACAGTTATTTATAAATAATAATTCTTTATTAAATTTCTACATTAAAAATAAATTAAATAAATTGTTCATTAAAAGTTCGATAGTTACTGATTAGATCAATCAAAATGGTTTTTTTAATCAGTGAAAGTGACTGTTATCTCAGTCAAAAGGACTATTTTAATTATTAAAAGTTACTGATTGCACCATTCAAAATTACTCATTTTAATTATTTATTAGTGTTACAAGTTGTCTTTATTAGTATAAAATAAATTCAATTAGTTTAAAGTGTCAAAAATTTTAGTCGAATTAAACTTTTCTTCTTTTAAAGTTAAAATCTTTTTTGGTTTAAATATCAAATATTGAGACTTTTGTTGAAAATTCATCTTTTTGTATTAATAATTCCACTGATTTGTTCAAAATTTATTTTTTGTTTATAAAGATTTATCATATTAGTTAGAGCTTTACCTTTTCAGTAAAAATTTAAGTATTTCGCATCAATTTGGTTATTTTTCTTGTTCAAAATTAATTTTGCTTGTTGAAAACTGAACTATTACATTCTTGGTTAAACACTAATCTTTATAAGTTTCAATTTCAAGAATTTTGCTTCAAGTTCATGCATTTGGTGAAAATTTGCTTATTTTGCAAATGAAAATTCAAATACTTTATCAAACATTTATTTTTTGATAAAGATTCATCATTTTAGTTGAATCCCTATCTTTTCACTCAAAAATGAAATATTTATTTTTTAATTCCATTCTTTTTTAAACATTGATTTTGTTAGTAGTAACTTCTACAATCCGGTTGAAAATTTGTGTATTTGTTAAATTTTTTATTGAAAATTTATCTGTTTGGTTGAAAATTCATCATTTTAGAAAAGATTGATCTTTTTAGTGAAAATGTAATTTTTTGTGCAAAATTTTTTTTTTTTTTTAAATTAATTTTGTTTCTTCTCAATTGAACTCTATACTTTTTGAACACTGATCTTTTTAAGTTGAAAATTCATACGTTTTATTGACAATTTCTATTTTTTGGTATAAAATTAATACACTTGGTGGAAAATATATTTTTTTATAGAAAATTCATTCTTTCGTTGAAGATTCAACTCTTTTGTTTGAAATTCGTCTTTTTTTATTTAATTCTACTGTCCTTTACATAAAATCAAAATATTTTTTGTTTCAATAACAACATTCTTTATTTAAAATCAAAATCTTTCGTCTGAAATATCAAATATTATTTTGTTTCTTGAGAATTCGTTTTTTGTTGATGTGGAAATCATATATTATTAATTAAGAATAATTGTAATGCAATTTTAGTTAATAATTTATATTTTTATGTTAAAAATTTAACTATTTAGATGACGATTCAACTATTTTGTTCAAAACTCTTCTTTTTTGGTTGAGCTTAAATATTTTTTAATTAAAATTAAAATCTTTTTTTTTCATGCTTACTATTATTTTTCAACCTTAGAATTTATTTTTGCTTGAAAATTTAACTGTTTGGTTAAAAGTACACTGAGAAAAATATTTGGTTGGCCAAAAAAAATTGTCGGTTGTTATAGAAGCAAAAAAATCGTTTTGTTGAGCCAACTAAATTATTTTGTTGGAGCGTTTGATATAAATAAACAAAAATGATGGTAGGAACAACAATTTTTTGTAGATTGAACTTACTTATTTGGTTGAAGTAACCAAATATTTCTTAGCTCAACAAAATGATTTTTTAAACATGACAAAAATATTGTAGATTTTACAAAATAGTTTTTCTGAATGAATTAAATATTTTTAATTACAACAAAATTATTTTACGTCAATCGAGCTAAACTTTGGTAGACGTAAAAAAATAATTTTATTGGAGTAATTCAATTTTTTACAGCAAACATTATTCTTCCATGCGAAAAATTTATTTTGTTAAAAAAATATATAATATTTTATGTATGAGAAAAAAATCGAAGGACAAAATATTTTGATTTAATAAAATGTGTATAAGTCGTGGAAAATTCGTTAAATTAATTATAATTAATTTGCGGAATATTCCGTAATTAGATAAAAGAGTGATTAATTAAGAGATCTCTCTATAATACTTCCACTACTTTCTTAATTACTTTTAATTATGTTTTAAGGACTTTTTTAACAAACAAATCTTTTTTTTCAACTTTATTTTATTCGATATAACTACAAATAATGTTAACGATTAGAATTCTGAGAGGTTATTTTCGTTAGAATCCACCATATTGAAAAAAGCGGTCAGCTGCTCATCATGAATCAAAAGAGTGCGCATGCGCAGTTGCTTCTTTGGTACGCTTAGAGAGTTGTCTCACAACTTCCCATTGTTTTTATTGGCTACGATTAAACCGGAACCAGAAGTGAGGAAAAGCGCGCGATTTTCGAACAAAATTTTACAAGAAAACTTACAATTTTAAAGAATAAAATGTGAAAGAATATAATATTTAATATATATACATATCAAAGCCGTATGGAATATTATTAAAATATAAATAATTAGAAAAAAATAAACTATTTCATTTTGTATTTAAAAGTTACTTTTTTTAGTTCAAAATGCAGATATTTTTATGAAAATTGGTCGTTTTAGGGAGAAAATTGATCTTTTTGGTATGTAATTCATTTATTTGCTTAAAAATTTAATTATTTTGCTAACTATTCAGTTCATGCGTTGGACCTTTTTTAGCTAAACATTTATGTATTTGGTAAAAATTAGTGTTTTTTGGTTGCAATATTTTTTTGAAAACTCTTTCTTTGTTTTATTGAAAATTTTTATTTTTAAAGGTCAATTTAATTATTCGACATTTAGTTAAAAAGTAATCTTTTATCGTTAAAAATATCAACTATTTGGCTAAAAATGTATGAATTTTTTTAAACTAAATTTTGGTGTCGAAAATTATTAATGTTCGTGGTTAAATATTAATTCTCTTGGGTAAAAGATTCATCATTTTTGCTAAAAATGTATTTCTTCGGTTCAAAATTGATTTATTTTGTTGTTTAACTATTTCATGTTCAATTTAAAAGTTATATGTTGAAAATTTAACTCTTTTGTTGGAAATTTATATACATATTTTGTTGAAAACGCGCGCATTTTGGTGAAACATTACTATTCTTGATTAAAAATGTATTTCTTTGGTTAAATATTCAACTATTGCGAAGAAAAATAATTTTTTGGATAAAATTTGGTTTGCTCGTTAAAAACTCACTTATTTTCTACGATTTAATTAAAAAATCAATATTTTGGTTAAAAATTAATTTTGTTCGGTAAACAATAATCATTTTCGTTAAAATTTTATTTCTGCGCTTGAAAATTGATTTATTTCGTTTAAAATTCGTTTTTTTTTTGTAGAAAGATAATCTTTGTTTGAAATTTATTTGTATGGTTAAAAGTTCAACTATTCGGTTAAAAATTGATTTTTTGGGAAAAATTCATCATTTTAATTTAAATTCATCTTTTGGGTCGAAAATTGATTTTTAGTTGATTGTCATCTATTGGATTAAAAATTGATTTTTGACTTGAAGATTTATCATTTTAGTAGAAATTTTATTTATTTATTTTTTTTAGTTTAAAATTGAATTATTTCGTGACAATTCAGCAATAGCGATTACAATTTTTTTTACAGAAAATGTACTATTTCACCTTTGGCTTAAAATATAAAATTCACCTTTTTAGTTGAAACTCGAATCTAAGGATAAAAAATTAATCTTCTTGGATAACAATTTATCATTTGAGTAAAAAAAATATTTTTCGTTGAAAATTAATATTCTTAACTGAAAATTAAACTATTTAATTTTTATTTCAAAATTAACATTTTTAGTTAAAAAATCATGTATTCTGTTTCAAAATCGTATTTTCTAAAGAAAAAAATGTCCTTGGCTGAAAACTCTCATATTTGGTTTAAATCAATTTTTTATTAAGAATTCGCCATTTTATTTGAAGGTTCAGTTTTCTGCTTAAAAATATATCTAGTTTTTTTTTTAATTTTCGGGTTACAATTTTAATTATTTTAACTGAAGATATTTTGTTGAAAATTCGTCTTCTTTCGTAAAACAAGTTTATTTCTAAACCCGAGTTGATTGGACGTAAATGATTCTAGGTACACTCAACAAAATTCTTTGGTACACTCAACAAAAAGTGCTTAACAAAATTTTTTTCTTCAAGCTGAACAAGTTTTTTTTGAAAAACTTGACCGAGAAAAACAAGGAATTTGAAATCGTCCGCCGAATAGCCACCCAGAATATGAAGAATGGAATGTTCGGTTTCATCAGTCCAGGAAATTAAAAGGCCTAGAAAAAGTTTACTGGGACGGATTTCCTCAGACCGATTAAAGTTTACAGCCATGAATTTGTCGAGTTGGAGAGGAAGCAATCGTTTTCCAAAGAACTAGTTGTCATTACAGAAAGGATCATTCCGAATCGACGAGCCAGGCAGCCAAGTACAGGTCGCCGTCTATAGCCTATATTTTATTTTTTATGAGACGTAATCTGGCGAGTTACTTGAGCGTTTACTCCGGGCCGTAAAAATGCACAAATCGCAAGACCGCGGAAAATTGGATCCTTTCCAACGAAAATGTGTTCAGAGCAATATGCGCAAAGTGTCGGCGAATGTTGCACACATTCTGCATACTAATGGTCGTTTACAGATAGCACAGATCTTTATCCTTTGGTCCTGTGCACAACTTGTATTGCAAGTACAACGCCCACTCGGAACGCTCACATCTCTTCTCTCTTTCTTTCTCTTCCCTCTCTCCTCTCTCTCTCTCCTCTCTCTCCCTTCTCTCTCGAACATTTACTTTTGCACATTTAGTTTTCTCTTTTAGAGTTAAAAGAAAATGGAACTTTTTTTTTTTTAACATTCTCATTCTTCGGCATGAGTGTCCCAATTTATGTGCCCGAAACATTTTCCCTCTTTGTTTCATTCAACTGAGGGGCCGCACTTAAATTTCTGAACAGATTATAGGCCCTTTCTGCCCCCCCCACGCCCACTGCAAGAAACAGTAAAAAAATATGTCTATCCCCCCCCCACCCTCAATTGCTGTACGTAATTTTTAGTTTTCAGAAATGTTTTATTACACTGTTAAAAATTGTTGGTATTCTGCAATACTTCTACAAGACTTGTACAATACAAGCGTAAGGTAAGATTGCAAACATGATATTGGAATGAGGAAATTGCAATACATGTATTGTAAGTGTTGTAAATCGTGAAGTTACCGTCCAAAATCCCAGTACATATGCATATTAGAGCGTCGGAAAGACGAAAATTGAGAACGATGGAATCATCAAATCAATAGAATTCAAGGAATTCTCCGAATTCATGACATACAGCCAATTCACGGAATTCACGAAATCTATGGAATTCGCGAAGTTTATAAAATTCAGAGAAGTCACGGAATTTACGGTATTTATACAATGTAACAAATTCATGTAATTCAAGGAATTCATGAAAATTGTCGAATTCGCGGAATTCATGCAATGAAGTGAATTCGCGAAATTTATGGCATCCACGAAATTCACAGATTTAATGGAATTCCAGGAATTTGTGTAATGCATGGAATTCATGGAATTGAAGGAATTCACGAAATCTATGGAATTCTCGGAATTCCTGAAATTTACAGGAGGCACGGAATTTTCAGAATTCATGAAATTCACGGTAATTATAGGATTTTAAAAATCCACGTGAGTCAAGGAACTCATGAAAATGACCGAATTCGCGGAATTCATGGAATTAAGTAAATTCGCGAAATTTACGGAATCTACGAAATTCACAGAATTATTGGAATTCAAGGAATTCATGGAATTAATAAAATTCATAGAATTCCAGTAATTGGCGCAATACATGGAATTTGCGGAACTTACAGAATTCAAGGAATTTAAGAAACTCACCAAATTTATTAAAGTCACTAAATTTATGTCATTCGAGGAATTAATGAAAATCATGGAATTCGCGGAATTCATGGAATTAAATGAATTCGCGAAATTTATGGCATTCATGGAATTCAAGAAATTCATGGAATTTTAGAAATGAACAGAATTTATAGAATTCATGGAATTGGTGAAATTCAATGAAATTACCGAAATTATGGAATTCACTGGATTTCTATAAATTCCGTGAATTTCTTGAATTTAATTAATTTCAAGAGTTCCGTGAATCCTTTGGATTTCGTAAATTCCTTGAATTTCGTGTATTTCTTGATTTCCGTGAATTCTTTGCATTCCGTGAATCCCGTAAATTGCGTGAATTATCTGATTTTCTAGAAGTTTTTGAATTCCGTAAATTCCGTAAATTCTCTAAATCGCGTGAATTCCTTGATTTTTTTCAATTCCGTGAATTGCGTAGGTTTCGTAAATTATTAAATTCGTTGAATTGCGTGAACTCAATGAATTTTGTGATTTTCTCAAATTCTGTTCATCCCGTGAATGCTTTGAATTCCGGAAATTCTGTGAATTCTTTGAATCTTGTGAATTCCTTGTATACTGTGAATTTATCGACATCCGTGAATTCCGGGAGTATTATGAATTCTTTGAATTCCTTGACTACCCTGAATTCCTTGACTACCCTGAATTCTTTGAATTTCGTGAATTCCGTAAATTGCGTGATTTTCTTAAACTTCGTGAATTCTGGAAATTGCGTGAATTCCGTAAATTCCATGAATTTAACAAATTCCGTGAATTACATAGATTCAACCAATTTCACGAAATTCGTGAATTACGGGCATATTTTTAATTACCTGGATACCTTGAATTTCTTAAATTCTGTGAATTCCACGAATTCCATGTATTATAAACTTGCATTATAAAATTCCAATACATGGGAGGTATGATACTAATGCCAGAATTTGAAAACCACTAAAAAACTATAAAAGCTGATACATTTTTAAATAACAAAAATGAAATTTCAAACCATTTTTTAATTTTAAACATTTTAGTTATTTAAGTAAATAAAATATTTGCATACTATATAAATTTGATAGATTTTTTGAAACTTTTCCAATTTAGGTTTTAATCAACTAAATGGTTGTTTTTTTATATCGAAACTAATAATTTTTAACAAAAAGGCTTATTTGCAACCAAATAGTTGAATTTTGTACCAAAATATGAGAATTTTCTACATAAAAAAAGTGAAACAAAACTGTTTAATTTTTAACCGAAGAGATGAATTTGCTACTAAAGTTATAAATCTTTAACGGAACAACTCAATTTTTATCAAAATCGTTCAATTAATTAGTTAAAATTTAATAAAAAGACGAATTAAAAAAATCTGAACCCATTGCAGAAATTTCTTTTGTAAAAGACATTAATTTACAAACCGAAAACAACAGTTTTTCAAAAAAATATTAGAATTTTCAAACTCAAAATATGAATTTTTGAGAAAATTACATGAATTTGGAACCAAAATTGATTAAAAAATCAACGTAAACAGTCATTGTTGATATTCTTTAAACAAAAAATTCTTCCATTGAAAATCCATCACAGTTGGAAAGATGATTTTTCGAAAGAATGTTGAAAATCGAAATTTCGAAAGAATTCGCATTATAAAATATTAATGGTAATATTATTATTTTTTTTATTCTTAGTTAAAAATTAAACTCTGCTGTTAAAAATTGTTTTTGTTTGGTTAAAGGTTCATTGTTTCGATTGAAAATTCATCTCTGGTAGAAAACTGAACTATTTTGATAAAAATCCGTTTATTATTCATCTTTTGTTCAGAATTAGATTTTTAACAGAAAAATTAAACTTTCTATTTTTGGTTAAAAATTTACCTTTTTTGGATGAAAATTCTGTTATTTGGTTAAAATTTATATTTTTTATTTAAAAATTAAACTACTTTAATAGTGTAAATACTTGCTGAAATTTTCGGTTTATATTGTAGAAACCTAATCTTTGTGGCTGAAAATGCGACTTTTTCATTTAAAATTTAACTATTTCATTTTAAATATTCATCATCTTAGTTAAAAATTCACGAATTTAGTTGAAAATTAATTCCTTAAAATAAAAATTGTAATGTCCATTTCTAGTTGAAAATTAATATTTTTTGTTAAAAATTCAAAATCCCGGATTAAAATTGGTCTTTTCTATTTCAAAGGAAATGGAAGTTTTTTGTGAACATTCTAATAACATTCTTAAAAAAATTAAACGAAATGAAGAATTTTCAACAAATAAAAATTTTTCACTCAAGAAAGAAGTAAAAGTTCTTCTGAATCGTTGAACCTTCAATCCAAAAGACGAATTTTCCCTACAAAAATTTTAATTTTCAAATAAAAAATATGAAAAGGTCAATATTTAAAAAATGTAAAAGTTAAGCAAAGATATGGGTTTTCAACTAAAAACATAAATCTTCGAAAAAAATTTGTTTAGGAAAGTGATTCAACCAAATTTTCCAAACAAAATAAAAATTTTAAAAATAGTTAAATTTTATTTTACGAAAGAGTTCAATAAACTTATTACGATGAAAATATGAATTTTGTAAACAAAAATAAATTTCTACGAAAAAAATTGAATTTTCCATTCAAACCGACGGGATTTTTCAACCAAAAATATGTATTTTTAGCAAAATATTTAAATTCTCTAACATATAGTTGAATTTTTATACGCATTTTTATTCAAGAAAAAATAAATTTCTTCTAAAACAGATTATAAAAAATAGTAAAATTTAGATTTAAAGAAGATTTGAGTTCATTGTCCAACATTGTCTTAAAACATATGAATTTTTTTATTTAAAAGAAAAAAAAACAAATTTCCAATAAATTGTGGGATTTTCATCCAGAAAGGAATTTAGTTCTATTTTTAGCCTATTTTTAGAAAACAATGACTTTTCAAAAAAATTGTTGAATTTTTTAACCAAACAGTTAAATTTTATCCAAGAAAGATGTAATTTCTGCTGAAGTAGGTAAATTTTTAAGATCAGTTTCGTACAGAAAAAGATTATTGTGAACAATAAGTTAATTTTCTATAAAAGGGTCGAATTTTTAACCAAAAGCATTTTAGTCCAAAAAAAATTTTAAATTCTACCAAAACACTTTAATTTTTATGTCAAAAAGACAAATTTTCAAATGTTTATATCCAGATGTTTATATTCTTTTATATAATAATTTTTTCCAAAATATAGAAAGAGTTGATAAAAGTCGACGAAATATAATTTTCATCTATTCCAAATTTAATTTTTCTCGAAAACTACGAAAGATATTTAAATAGTAGTTCATAGTTTAAACTTTTCCAGCTTCCTGAAATCTATCAAAGTGTTTCCTTTCCAGATGCTTATATTGTTTCATTCAAGAAAATTTTCCAAAAATATAAAATAAAATTTACGAAAATCAATTAAAATAGCATTAAGTTTAACGACTTTTAACGTTTTATTTATTTAAACATTCGTGTTTAGTTCACTGAATATTTAAAGAACGTGTTCCATTAGGCTATCAAGGATGCTGAGCTTTGTTGTAAAAAAATTGGTTTTATCTCTAAAATTGAATAAATATTATTTTGACCAATTCAAAATCTATTTTTTTTCAGAAAATTTTGGAAAATATGAATAACAGTTCATTGTTCAAAATTGTTCAGCTTCTTGAAATCTATTAAACTGAACTCTTGCCAGATGTTTACCAGATACCAGATGTTTTTTCTTGCCCCTGAGACTTTGAGCTGTCACGTAATTTGATTACGGACCCTGTCTTTGTAAATTTTCATCTTTTACACGGCTAGCCTCGATTAGATTTAATTTAAAAGTACTTGCACATCTGGTTTCTCTTTCATAGGTGTTTCGGGGATGCATTCTGCTTATTCTGAACCAAAAAAATATCATACCAAAAGCTTTCAAGATAAATTTTTTCTTTTCATTTTTAACAATGAGATATCTCATTATTCTCGAAAACTACGCAAAATGTGAATTGCAGTTTATGGTTCAAAATTTTTCAGCTTCCTCAATGAAAAAAATTAATTAGTTGGGCCGACTATTCAATTTGTAAGATCTGGAATTAATGTACGAATTTATAAAATCGCAGTATCAACTGATAAAATAACAAACCCTATCTTACTAACTAAATAGTTGGCTAGACTAATCACTTTTTTCAGTGCTGAAGTCTATTAAATTTACATATTCCAGATGTTCAAATTGTTTAATTCAATACATTTTTTCAAAAATATTGAAGACTTTGAACGAAGTCGACTAAAAAAGCATTTAGTTTCACTAACTTTAAGAATTAAGTTTTCAACAATATTTTCATTTTACTGAATATGTAAAGAACAATTTCTTTTAAATTATTAAGGTTCCTTAACTTCAAAGTAAAAAGATGGGATTTTTATTTCTAAAATTAAAAAAATATTCTTTTACTCGATTCCGAATCTCATTTTTCTCAAAAAAGAAGCAAAATAAAAATAGCAATTCATAGTTCAAAAATTGTTCAGTATCCTCAAATCTATTAAATAGTACTCTTTCCAGATGTTAAAATTATTTAATTTGATAAATTTTTCCAAAAATATATAAAAAAATTAATAAAAATCGACTAAAATAACATTTACTTTAACGAATTTAAAAATAGGATTATTCAAAAAGTCTTTTTATAATTCGCTGAGTATTTAAAGAACATTTTCCATGAGATTTTAAAGGTTGCTGCACTTTAAAGTGAATAAAAATAGGATTTTCATCTCAAAAATTGAAGAAATATAATTCTTACCAAATCAAAATCTCATTTTTCTCAAAACTTATGCAGAATATCATTAGCAAATCACAGTAAAAAGTTGTTCAGCTTTCTTAAATCTCTCAAATTCTTTCCTTTCCAGATGTAGATATTGTTTTATTCAATCAAATTTTCCAAAAATCAGGCGTTTGCTTTAACTTTACTGGATATTCAAACAATAGGTTCCATAAAATTATTAAGGATCCTGAGCTTCAAAGTAAATCAAAATTGGTTTTTATCTCTAAAATTAAAATAATGTAATTTGCATCGTTTTAAAATCTTATTTATCGCAAAAGCTACGCAAAATATTAATATTATTTTATAGTTTAAAATTTTTCAGTTTTCTAAAATTTATAACATTGTTCCCTTTCTAGATGTTTATATTGTTTAATTCAATCAGTTTTTTTTTCAATATAGAAATAATTGATGAAAAACGACTTAAATAGCATTTCGTTTGACAAACTTAAACAATTTTTTTAACTTTACTGGATATTTAAAGAACATGTTCTATAAAATTATTAAGGTTCCTTAGCCTCAAAGTCGAGAAATTCCCCGGATTCAAGGAATTCCGGAATTCATGGAATTCATGAAATTAATCAAATTCACGGAATTCATGACATTCACGGAATTCATGTCATTCACGGAATTCACGGAATTCATGGAAATGAAGAAATTCGCGAAATTCAGGGAATTCACGGTATTCAAGAAATGTACGGAATTCATAAAATTCACGGAAATGACAGAATTAATGGAGTTCAAGGAGTTCAAATTTCAATGGAATGAATTGACTTTACGGAAATGATGGAATTCACGGAAAAGATTGAATCTACAGAATTCACGGAGTTCAAGAAATTCACGGAATTTAACTTAATTACGAAATTTACGGAATTTGAGGAATTAATGGGATTCGCAGAATTCAAGGAATTTAATAACTTCACAGCATTTGTGGAATTCAAGGAATTCGTGGAATTGCATGAATTCTATATATTCCGCGAATTTCGTAATTCCATTGAATCTGTGAATTCTATCATTTCCGCGAAGACCTTAATTCTGTGAATTCCATTAATTCCGTGAATTTCATGAATTTTATTTATCCATTTTAGAAGAAATTTAATCTTTCTTGAATAAAAATGGATCGGTTGGATTGAAAATTCAACAATTTTGTTTAAAAGTCATACTTTTTGCTTGAAAATTCTGCTGTTATGTTGAAAATTTAAGTATTTTGTAGAAATATCACGTTTTGTTTTAATCTAATGTTTTGGTGTTGAAAAAAGAATTGAAATTTTTTCTGGATGAAAATTTATCTTAAAAAAAATGTTTTTAAAATAAAAAATTCATCTGCTCGAATAGAAATATTTTCTTCCTCAGACAAAAAAACAATTGTTTTGTTGAAAATTCTACTGTTGGTTGAAAAATTAAATATTACATGGAAAATGTACTTTTTGTATAAAATTTATATTTTGATGTCGAAAAATGAACAAATTCAACTATTTATTAGAGAATGTGACTATTTTATTTAAAATATCTATTTTTGGTTGAAAAAATTCATCATTTTGGATTGAAAATTCGATTTTTTTCGTAGAAACTTATTGTTTGTCACAAAATTTAGATTTTGATCTAGGAAAGCCAACTGGAATCTTTTCTGTATAAAAATTTATCTGCGTTAAGAGAAATTTTATCTTCCTTAGATAAAATGGCAACTGTTTAGCTGCAAATTTTACTGTTTTGTTTAAAATTGAACTATTGCATAGACAATTTTCGTTGTACATAAAATTTATTTTTTCATATTGAAAAATGAACTGAAATCTTTTCTGAACGAAAGTTCAACTTTTTAAAGAAAAGTTTGTTGCTTTTTATAAAAAAATTCATCTGTTTTAGTAAAAATTTCATCTTTCTTAGATAAAAATTCAACCGTATGGTAGAGAATTTAAATATTTGGCTAAAAAAATACATATTTTTGGTTGAAAAAGTTCGTCGGTTTGGATTGAAAATTCCATTTTTTTCGTAGAAACTTTTATTTTGTTACAAAATTCATATTTTCACTCAATTAGGGACATCAAGAGTGTCTTTATAATTAATGACAGATATTTATATTTTATGCCCTATGTGTGCCCCATAATCATTTAATTATTTTTATTGAAAATAGAAAAGTGGTCTGGCCCTTGTCAGCGCCACTTTTTAAATGGGCAAAATCGGTCAATTTCTACACGGGGAAAAGCACAAATTTTTCAGCTCCCTGAAATCTATCAAATTGATCTCTTCCCCCACATCTATATTGTTTCATTCAAGAAATTTTTAAAAAAAATTTCCAGATTTTTATATTACTTTATTGAATAAATAAGTTTGTAAAAAGAAACTAAAATATCATTTAGTTTAACAAACTGTAACGTTTTATTTTGTTTACTGACTATTTAAAGAACATTTCCCATGGAAAAATTAACGTTCTTGAGCTTCAAATTAAAGAAAAATAGATTCTCATCTGTGAAATGGTAGAAATATAAATTTTTCTAAATAAAAATCTCATTTTTCTCAAAAACTACGCGAAATATGAATAGAAGGACCAAGTTCAAGATTGTTTAGCCTTCTGTATTCTATTAAATTGTACCTTTTCCATACATTTTCCCAAAAATATAGAAAAAATCAATTAAATCGAATTTTATTTGTAAAAACTTTTTTCTTAGTATCAATATTCAAACTCGTTCTTCTTCCTGAAATCAATTAAATTTATAGATTTTAGGAATGATTTCCTATATTTTGGAAAATTTAGAAAGAACAGTGGAGAGGAAAGGAGATGTAAAATAGATGTAAAGAGAAGAAGAAGGAATCGAGAAAGTAATTCAAAAAGAGAAGCAGATAAAGAAAAAACGAGTATATTGAGGTGTGTGAAAAAAAAGGAGAAAAATAATAGGTTGGACGAAGAAGCGGAGAAGACTTGGACGAAGGAAGAGGTTGGAGATAGTTAACAGAGAGAAAAAAAAATAAAGAAAGCTGTTAAACAGGATAATAAAAAAGTCCCAAAAAATGTAATGCTATTTATAGGAACGGTGACGAAAAAAGTGAGGAATCGAGAGGAAAAGAGGAAAAGAGAACTGGGAAAGAGAGCAGAAAGAAGACATAACAGGACAAGAAATGAGCAATGTGTTAACTATAATGAAAAATAAAATTGGGGTATAGTTGATATTTCAAATAAATGTTGAAAATATAGGTGAAACAATATAAAGGAATGGACGTGTAAGCGCAGTAGAGTATGTAGATAAAAGAGGTGACCAATGTCATTAAAAGAAAAGGTAGACCAGTGATGAAAAATGGTGTTAAATATTTTAAGGAAGTAACGCTAAAACCAAAACTACGGCAAGTGATCGATGTAGTGGTGATAACAGAGAATAAAGGGGTGGCGGAGTTAGTTAAAGAAGTGGAGAAATACTTAAATTACAGAAAGTTTAATCTAAATGTGAAAAAGACAAAATAATAAGGTGCAGAAAAGCAGAGTCAACAGAAAAATTATTGAATAAGAGATGGAAGGGAATAAACTTAGAAGATGTAAAGGAGTATAAATATTCCGAATATACCTTCTAAAGTGGAGCTCATAAACCTTGTATAAGAGAAAGAATAAAAAGAGCGGCAAGGATAATAAGAGACATATGGGACAGAAAGGAGATGTAGAATTAACAAGATGGGAAGAAGAAAGAACGGAGTTTTTTATGGATAGTGATAGAGGAAAAAGAACTAGATTTAACTATAAAGAATCAGAATAAGGATATATAAAAATGATGAGAAAGATGAAGGATTATTAAGGAGTTTAAATATAATGAATTGTATAAGATGGTAAAGAAGGGAGTAGTAAAAGTATTTAAAAAAGGGGTATAGAGAGCATGGACAAGAATAGCAATATTTGGATGTGAAAAAGAGGACAGTGAAGAGAATTGGGAAAAAAATCGGGGAAAGAAGAAGAGAAAGTAAAGAATATGTGAATTTGAATAGAAGATACGGCTTGTGAAGAAAAGGTTATAGGAGAGGAATGGAAGATAAAGAAAGCTGATAAAATGAAAGAAAAAATGAGAAAAGTGGCAAGGTTTTAGAAGAAAGTTAAAAAAAAGGAAGAGGACTTCGTGAAATTTTAGGTACTGAATTAAAGTAAAAGAAGGATTAAAATTCAAGCGCGGAATTATAAAGAGATATTTTAAGCATAAACGACAATCGAAGATCAATTATTATTATTTCGAGGGCCGCAACTATTGCGCATGAAGTTAATTGCCACAAAAAGAGAAACCTTTAAATGTTGCTGTTAACTCTTAAGTAGTCAGGGAAGAATAATCTTGCGGAAAACCTTGTCTCTTCTGTACTGACAAGTCGTAAAATCGCGGGGAAGGATGTTCTTGAAAACTTCCTTATTTGAGTTTCCGCAGCTTCTTAAAAGCCATTAAATTGCTTCTCAAATAAAGATATAAATATTATAAATCATCTACTATTATTATTATCAGCATAAATTATGCATATAAATCTTGTTAATCAAATAAAAGGTGGAACTTTATTAAAATTAGATATAGAAAAGAAAATTTGGTAACATATTTTTAAGTATTGCCAATAAAGCCAATAAGAAAATCTAAAAGTTTTGGTTGAAATCTAATTCGTTATTTTTTGTTTGTTTGAATATTTTAACTTTATTCAGAAAATGTTTCCTTTTAGCTTAAAAATTCATAATTTTTATGTATTTTTTGCTTATAGTGTGAAAGATCTTTCTAACTTTGAAGTTCAACTTTCTTTAAATACTCGTCTTTTAAATTTTAAAATCCACTTCTTTTGATAGAAATTTCGTCTTTGTACGTTAAAAATATAACTGCTTGGTTGAAAATTAATTTTTTTCATTTATTTTTATTTAAAATAAAACTTTTTAGGTTGAAATATCAAACTATTATATTGTGTGTTGAAAAATTAATTTCGTTCGATTGAAAAATCGTCTATTTCATTTTCGATTAAACATTCATTTTTTGAGTTGAAAATTCAGATATTTGTTTAGAAATTTTAATATTCCGTTGAAAATTTTTTTTATAGAAAAGTAATATTCTTAGTTACAAATGAATCTTTTGTGGTAGAAAGTTTAACTACTAGGTGGCCAATATATTTATTTTGTTAAAAATTAAGATAGGAATTCAACATTTTTGATAAATTTTGTTTATTATATGGAAATTCTTTCTTTCTTGAAAATTCAACTTTTTTGTTGATGTTTTATATTTTGTTGTCAAAAATTTTTCTCTTTGGCTTAAGAATGCAACCTTTTAGGTGACATTTTTTATCTTTTCTCCTTTTTTATGCCATTTTCGGTTAAAAGTATATATTTTTCACTTGAAAATTCAGCTAATTGGTGAAAATTCAAGTGTTTTGTTCCAAATTCTTCTTTTTTTTGTAGAAAATTACTGTTCTTGATTCATAATTAATTTTTTTAAATTGTAAACATAAATGTTTGTTGGAAATTCAAGTGCATTGTTTAAAATTCTCTTTTTTGTCGAAAATTATCTTGTTTATTAAAAATTAACTGCTCTGTATCAAATTTGAGCTATTTTGTTAAAATTTTTGTTTGGATAAAAATAATTTTTGTTACTGAAAATTCAATTATTTTATTTTTGGTACAAAAGTCGCATATGTAAGTTAAAAATTAAAAACTTCGATTGGAAATTCATGTACTTTGTTGAAAATTCCATTTTTAATTAAAAGTTCAAGTTTTTTTGCAAATTCTTTATTAGGAACAAAATTAATCTTCTTGGTTGAAAATTTATTTATTTGGATAATAATTTAACTATTTAATTGGAAATTGGTTTTTCTGTTGCCGAAAATAATTTTTTGGACTGAAATTGTAATTATTTTATCTTTTTTTCAAAATTTGTCTTGTTTTGTAAAAAATTTAAACTTTATTTTTAAATTTATATTTTTGATTACAAATTTAACTTTTTGATTGCAAATTCAAATATTTTGTTGAAATGTCTTTTTTTGGGGGGTGGGGGAGGAGAAAATAAATTTTCTTAGTTAAAAATGTATAGTTTTTTTCGTTAAAAGCTTAAATTTTCATTTTGAAATTTATGCATTGGCTGAAAGTTTAAATGTTTGAGTTTTATTTCAAAATTCATTAATCTTTTTTGGTCGAAAATTCAAAAGTTTGGTTGAAAACTTATGTATTTGGTTTAAGATTCATCTGTTATCGTAGAAAATTGATCTTCTTGGTTGGAAATTTAACTGTTTGGTTACAAATTTATTTTCTTGGCGAAAGATTCATCTTTTTACTTAAAAATTAAAGTCCTTCGTTGGAAATTTATTTAATGTGTCAAAAATTTAGTTTATCTGTGCAAAAAAATTCTCTGGTAAAAAACTCAACTTTTTGATAAAAATTCACATATTTTGTTGAAATTTTATTTTATTATTTATAAATTCAATTCATTGATTAAAAACAAAATGTCTTGGTCGAATATTCATTATCTTATTGGAAAATTTAAATACTAGGTTGGAAATTCATGTATTTTGCTGAAAGTTCTTCTCTTTTGGAAGAAAATTTCGAGTTTTAGTTAAAATTTAAGTTTTAGAATCAAAATTGATTTACTGTTTGTATGAAGGTTCATCGGTTAAGTTTAAGATTCACTACTACTTAACAAAACTTATAACGGATCTTTTGCAAGAGGAAGCTCACCTTTAAATTTTTTTAGACTTTCACATTTTTTTATTTTTTGTCTAACTGCCCCCCCCCCCCCCCCCCCCCCCCCCCCCCCCATCGTCTTACGTAATTTGTGAAGGACCCTTTTTATGAAAAAATGATGTAATTGACAGTGATGAAAAATTGTTAAGAATTTTGTTCTCGAAATTGCATTTTCTCTTGACAGGAATACAATAATCTTGATAAACGATAGAGAGGAACGTCTCATTCCGATATAATTTCAACAAAGTCAGAGTGCAGAGGCGTTACCCCGTGAGAATTAGATCATCGTGAGGAAACGACAAGTCTAGTTTTATCGCATCGTTCGATAACTTTTGAAACAACTCTCTTAACGGTAGTCATTTAATGTTCGCAATACTCTTTATCACTCAAATTCATCCTTGCAATCAGATGACAACAAACCAATCAAACGGCAATTTATTTACTTAATTATTTACTACGCAACTTTATTATTTATGAACTTATAATCTAGGATAAGTATAAAACTTTACCTTCAAATAATCAGGGAATTTGCGCAATAAATATTTTAAAAAATTACATCATGTTTCAGTGGCTTGTTGTCATTTGATTGCATGAATGGATCGAGCGATTATGTATTGCGAACATTAAATGATTAACATTAAGAGGGTTCTTTAAAAAGTAAATGAACAAAATTGTTCAATTTTTATGGAAAGAAATTAACTTTCAACCAATAAAATCAACAAAACACTACAATTTCTACTTTAATTTTAAGTTCAATTTGAATGTGATAAAATTTAAAAATTAAACATCGAGATTATTATAAAAGATAGAAAGATTAGACTACTCGATTCAAAAATCCTCCTGCTGGTCGAATTTTAATATTTTTCGTCGAAAATCAGTTTCTTCAGTTGAAACTTAAATTCTTGGTTGAAAATTCTTTTTTTTTTACAAAATTATCTTCTTTTTTGTAAATACCTTTTCTTTAGAGAAAATTGTCCTACATTATTTACTGCGCAACACTATTATTTATTAATTTCTAATGTAGAACGTGTATAAAACTTCACCTTCAAACAGTCAGGGAAGTTGCACAATAAATAACTGAAAAAATGAAATGGTGCTTTAATGGTTTGTTGTCATCATAACACATGAATGAAATGATTGATAGGTTATTCAGAAAATTAAGTGATTACAGATAAGAGAGTTATTTAAAAATAATGTGAACAAATTATTTTAATTTCCATCTAAAAGAAAGTAATTAACAACCAGAGAAGAATAATTCTCTAAAACAAAAATCAACAAAAGCATTTTAATTTTTAATTTTAAAATCAATTTTAACGTGAGAAACTAAAAAATTATCAATAAAAATTATTGTAAAAGAGAGACAGATTACACTATTTGATTCAAAAACTCTATGATAACAAACCAGTCAAACATAATTTTATTTAATCAATTATTTGCTGCGCAACTTTATTATTTATGAACTTATAATCTAGAATGAGTTTAAACTTGTACCTTCAAATAATCAGGGAATTTGCGTAATAAATAGTTGAGGAAATGACATGATGTTTCAGTGATTTGTTGGTCATCTGATTACATGGATGGATTCAGTGACAGTTTATTGTCAACATTAAATGATTACCATTAGGAGAGTTCTTTAAAAAGTTAATGAACAAAATAGTTTAATTTTCGTCCAAAGAAATACATTTTCAACCAAGAAAAAACATTTTCTAGAAAGAAAAAAAGCAATAACACTCTTCAATTTCAACTTTAATTTTAATATCAACTTTAATGTGATAAATTTAAAAATTAACAATAAATATTAATATAAAAGAGAGAAATATTGAGACTTTTTGAATAAAAAATCCTCTTTCTGGTCGAATTTGAATCATTTTAGTCGAAAATCAATTTCTTCAGTTAAAACTCAAATTATTGGTTCAAATTCCTTTTTTTTTTTTTGTACAAAATTAATCTTCTTTTTTGAAAACACCTTTTCTTCTCCAAAATGCACTTCATCACTCAATACATCCTTGCAGATAACAACATTCCAGTCAATGTCTTTTTATTTTCTCAATTATTTGATACGCAAAGGTATTATTTATGAATTTCTAAACTAGCATAAGTATAAAACCTTACCTTCTTATAATCAGAGGATTTGAATAATAAATATTTGAGGACATGACGTGATGTTTCAGTGGTTTGTTGTTTATCAAAGTAAATTAATTTTCAACCAAGAAAAATAATCTTTCAACAAAAAAAATCAACAAAACACTTCAAGTTCTACTTCAATTTAAATTTAAATTTTAATGTAATAAAATTTGAAAATTAACAATAGAAATTAATACATAAAAAAAAAAGTAGACTATTTCGTTTAAAAATCATTTTATTGGTCAAATTTTAATCATTTTATTCAAAAATCCATTTCTTTATTTGAAACTTTAACTTCTTAATTGAAAAATCTTTTTTTTTGTAAAAGTTAATCTACTTTTTTGAAATTTCATTTCTTGTTATAAAAATTTCCCTTATTTGTTTGATAGTTTTCAAACAACTTTCTTGATAGTAGGCATTTAAAGTTCACAATTCAGTTTATCACTCAATCCATTCTTGCAATCAGATGAAAACAAACGGTTCAAACATGATTTAATTTTCTTAATTATTTACTGCGCAACTTTCTTATTTATCAATTGCTAATCTTGGATAATTTTGGAACTTTACCTCCAAATAATCAGCAAATTTGCGCAATAAATAATAAGGAAAATAACATGATGTTTTAGTGGTTTGTTATCATCTGATTACATGGATGGACTGAGTGATAGTGTATTTTGAACATTGAATGACTACTGTTAAGAGAGCTCTCTGAAAATATAATGAACAAAATAGTTTAATTTTCAACGGGAGAAATTAATTTTCAACGAAGAAGAAAAATTGTGATAAAAAGAGATATTTCGGGTTTCACTCGTGTAAAAAACTACTACGAATTGTTTGCCGACGTTTCGTGAACATTGCAGTTCACATCTTCAGGGCTGACCACAGTTTCAGGTCAGC